>NC_081566.1:65889463-65984599 GCF_022355385.1 Mustela nigripes
GGGGGGGGGGGGGGGGGGGGGGGGGGGGGGGGGGGGGGGGTCCGGCGCGCGCGGTGCGGCCCGGGGTGCGAGGGGAGCGGGTGTCCTGGGGAGTTCGGACGGGGACGGCGCGTGTGGCCGTGAGCTGTCGCGGTGCGGGTGCGGGCGCGCGGGACCGGGAAGTGCTCCGGGAGAGTTGGCGGGGTCCGAGCAAGTGTGCGGGAGTTCCCCGCGCGCCGCGCCGCGTCCCGGAGCCGGCCGCCCGCTCCGCCCCGCCGGCCGTGCCCGCGCCCTGCGCCGCCTGGGAGCGCCCGCTGCTGCCGGCGCGGGGGAGCCATGGCGGTGGCGCGGTCGGCGCGGGTCTGTGCGCGGCCGAGGACGGGGCGCTCGTCCCGGCCGGTCGTGCGGGTGGGAGCCGTCCTCGGGCGGCGGCCGGTCGGGCCAGCGCGAGCCCCGACGTGCGGGGAGGCACGGGCGGCCTTCCTGCGGCCGGGTCGGGGCCGGCGCCGGCGCCGGGCCGGGAGGCTGCTCGCGACGGCGCCGCTGCGGGGTGGTCCTGCGCCCGTGCGCGCGGTGCGGGGCCCGACTTCCCCCTGGCGCGGAGCGGGGAGTGGAGGCCGAACGACATCCTTTCCCCAAGGTCACGCCGAGCGGGTGGCCACGCTGAGGCTGTGCCCGAGTGCGGTGCCTGCTTGTCAGGCGGTGCGTTCTCCGCACGCCCGGGCCCCGCAGGGTGTCCCGCACCGTCGGGCTTCCCGGGGAGCCGGGGGCGCGGGCGCCTGGCCGGCGCGGCTGCCGGGGCTGAGCCGTGTCGCACGTGTGCACGACCCTGGGCCGGCCCTGCAGGGTGGCCTGGAGGAAACGCGTCCACACCGGGTTAGTGTCGCTGCCGGAGGAGTCGGGCCCTGACGCTCCGCGCGTGTGGTCGCGTGTGGTGCGGTTAGCAGGTCTGCCCGGCTCCGGCCGGCCCTGCGGCCGCTGGAGGACTGCTGGCCGCCTCTCTCGGAGTCTGTGGGCGGGAGGACCTTCTCCTCTTCGTCCCTCAGATGGATTTACGGAGTTTACGGAGCAGGTACTCAGCGAGTGGTCCCTGCCGTGGGGGGAGAATAATCGAGGTGACCCTGTGGACACAACCTGGGTGCCTCTGAGGGGACTTGCCGTGGCCGTGGTAGGTTAAGGCCAGCCACCAGGACGAGTCAGTGTTGGGATTGAAACTAAAACTTTCCTAAAAAGTCTGTTGAGTGTGGAGGGAATTTACTCTCCGGGGCAGGTTTACACGGAAGCATGCAAGTCTGTTTGTCCCTGGGAAAGCGGGCAGGTCTGGGGCACACGGCGCCTCCTCCTGCATCTTCTGTTGACATTTATGACTATACTGTTTTGGGGATCTGGTCATTGTTGCTGGACATTCCTGTGGATATTGGAACTTTTTGGCCGGGCTGAAGGAGTTCTCTAAAGACTGATTTTGCAGTAGGGATCCCGTCAGTGACTATGAGGGGGAAATGCTTGAAGGAAGACCGCATAACGGTGCATCTCTGGAAAACTGAGTAGTTTTGATATGCTAGATTAGTAGTTCTTAAAGTTTTTTGGGGTCACTTATCCTTCTGAGACTCTGATGACAGGTCCTCACTGATAAACGAGCTTTAACACAGTCACACAAATGATGCAGACGGTTTCAGGAACTGAAATTGTGATGAAGTAGAACCTTTTCATATTTAGGTCTCATTTGAAAGCCTTTTAAAATACATGGAGCTTTGTTTGGAGATGAAGATGTTGGTATGAGTTTTAGGTGAAAAAGATTCTGTGACAGTTTTTGGTGTGCTGAGAGTGAGGAGAACTTTAAGGTCGTGTCTTTTACTCTTTTTATAAACTCGATTTTGCAACGTTAGTACAGGATTCTGAGTTAGGTGGTAAGAAAACATATTGCTCAGATATTTATGGCTTTATTCTTTTTCCTTTTTATTCTTAAACTCCTCTTTCTGGTTTTGCATTGGGATTCAAGCTTCCGAAGCTCATTTACTGGATTTGTGTTATGTGTAACAAACTTTATCAATTGAATTCTGTGCAGGAGACACACAGATGAGTAATATATGGGCTCTGTCCTTGGACAGATTCTAATCCACTTGAAGCTGAGGATTCTGTGATGGGGTTGGTTTTCAGAAGGGCAAGAAGGAGGGAAGAATATTCCTAGAAGTTGAGGTTTCATGACTTAACTGCAGAGTTTTTGCGGTTATTAATTCTTAGGAAGCTATGAAGTCTTCCCACTCTGTATGCAACTTTGTAACTATGAAATGTGTTTTGGTGTCATCTGGTGTTTTTGAAAAGGAGGCATACTTTGGTTGCCTTCCTTGTCTTGTTCTCAGTGTATTTATGTAGTGAGTTTGTAATGAAAGTTTTAATGTCTTTTTTTGGTTGGGGGGTGGTGTGCATGCATCCAAGAAACTCTTCTGGGGTAAAATGCAGCAGCTATTTGATAGACTACCCATGCATTAAGTACTAGGTATTTAAAATACTTACTGCATTTTTGAAAGAACCAGAAATTCGGAAAGGTGTTTTGATAGCACAGATTACAGGATTCGTTAAGATAATGGAAAGATTTGAAGAAAAAATGGTGCAATTTTCTCTACTCTTTATTGTCATGGCCTCTGTGTAAGAATGTCATGGAAATTTGTGAAAAGTTTAATGTTTTCTCTAATTTTTAACTTGGATAGTAAATTTGTGGGTTTTTAACCCACTGAGCCACCCAGATGCCCCTAAATTGGTGGGTTTTTAAAATAATATGTTTTTCATATGCATGTAGTGTGTATCTGTGCATATAGATACATATTTATATAGCCTTGGTTGTATGAGATACTTGATAATTTAAAAAATAATGCTTATAATAATTATAAGAAATTATTCAGAATCTAAGGATCACGGAACAAAAGCAATTTTCTTGTCATATTTTTGAGTTGTGTTCTAAAATATGGAGCATAGGAGTGCCTGGGTGGCTCAGTCTTTAGATTTCTGCCTTTGGCTCAGATCATGATCCCCGGGGTCCTGGGATCGAGCCCCAGCTAGGGCTCCCTGCTCAGTGGGAAGCCTGCTTCTCTCTCTCCCGTTTTAGCTTCCCCTGCTTGTGTTCCCTCTCTCGTTATCTCTGTCAAATAAAAATAAAATCTTTAAAAAATAAAGTATGGAGCATAACTTTATTCCCCTCTATCTTGCTAGGCATTGTGTCTTTATGGCATTAGCAGTACCACTTGAGGTTTTTTTTTTTTTTTTTTAAACATTTTTTTTTTAAAGGTTTTATTTATTTGACAGACTGAGATCACAAGTAGTCAGAGAGGCAGGCAGAGAGATAGGAGGAAGCAGGCTCCCCGTTGAGCAGAGAGCCCGATGCGGGGCTCGATCCCAGGACCCTGGGATCATGACCTGAGCCGAAAGCAGAGGCTTTAACCCACTGAGCCACCCAGGCGCCCCACCACTTGAGGTTTTATCCTAAGTCTTCCAGAACTTACAAATAGAGAAGTGGCCACATTTAGTCCTGCCAGAATGACTGCCTGTATACAGTGGAGAAGTTTTACCATATCTGTAGGTGATGCATCTGTAGTTAAGAATTTCATATTGCTATTTGAGTCATGTGTGTTGGTCTGAGTTGTTTAAAGGTAATACATAATCTTCCTGATGTCTGCTCTGAAGTCTGCTTTGTGGTAGCCTTTCTAGAAGCCTGACCTGTCTTAAACCTGGTTGCCATAAAAGAGGGGAAGTGAAAGTAATTTTTGTTTTATTTTGAGTTATTTTGCTATTTTTAAAAGTTATTATTTCTTTATTTATTTGACAGAGATCACAAGTAGGCAGAGAGGCAGGCAGAGAGAGAGAGGAGGAAGCAGGCTCCCCACTGAGCAGGGAACCCGATGCTGGGCTTGATCCCAGGACCCCATGAGCTGAAGGCAGAGGCTTAACACACTGAGCCACCCAAGTGCCCCTAAAATTATTTTTTTCTTTAAATTACCTGTAATTTTTTTGGTTTTGTTTATATTCTTTTGTACTGAGTTGTTAGATTTTCAAACTTAGGATTTGTCTTCTTAGTAAATGATAACTGTCAAGCTTACATTTCATGTTTTAGAGGTTAGTATTTTAGTGACTGCCTCCTTGGTGGTAGTCAATGGCAGCGTGATGTTGACACAACATAATAAATTACAGATTTTTTTTTAAAGATTTTATTTATTTATTTGACAGAGATCACAAGTAGGCAGAGAGGCAGGCAGAGAGAGAGGAAGGGAAGCAGGTCCCCTGCTGAGCAGAGAGCCCGATGTGGGGCTTGATCCCAGGACCCCGAGATCATGACCTGAGCCGAAGGCAGAGACTTAAACCACTGAGCCACCCAGGTGCCCCAAAATAAATTATAGATTTAAGTGATGACAGAAATGTAATAACCTTGTTATTTTAAGAGTTTTGTTGCCTTTGTTGGACAGCTAACTTTTGTATATTTGAAGAATCTAAAATTTATTTTAGCATTGATTGGTTTTGCTTTTCATAGCTTTTCATCCTTTGCTCTCAGACATACTCAAGTCGATGACAGGATTGTGTACTTTTTCCATTTCATTTTGTTCATTTTTTAAACATGGTAAATTTCAAACATACAGAAATGAAGAGACCAGTGTAGTGAGTTCTGGATTCAGCCCCTGGCCTCAGCAGTCAGTGTCACCGGTTGCTACCCTGAGTCCCTACCTGCTGGCCTCGCGGCCACCTCGCCTCCCCTGCTTTTGCTTATTTTGAAGCAAATCTTTCAGATATTATATAATTTCATTCATAAATACTTCAGTGTATGCATTCTTTTTACACTTTAATGGAGAAATATTTCTCCATAGTTAGATCTCTATAACTTTTTAAATTAAAGTGATGATAAGCGGAATGAAACTACTTCTAATCCATTTTACATGTAAGGATTGCCTCTGCAAACTATAAGAAATGAACGGAATAGAATTCACCTCACTGCCTTTTAGATGTTTGCATTGAAAAATGCAAACAGTTCCTGTGTTTGCCAGAAAAGCTTATCAGCTTTTTTCTAATGTACAAGTGAGAAATAATGTGTCTCTTATAGTCTTTTTTTTTTTTAAGTGCTAGTAACAAGATGCTGAAAACATTTTTGAGTTCTTCTTGTTCTTGATTTTCTAACTGAATCTAATTACCACAGAGAAATCAGATAATACTGGAGATGTTGAACCAGAGCTGAAATTGGTTTAAATTCATCTTGGATGGTATGAAATAACATTGTTTTGAATTTTGAAAGTTTAATTGTAGACAATTGAAAGTCCGTACCATTGCGTCAGTTGTTAACTACAAACCATTCGCAATTATGATGAGGATAGAAACATTGTAGAAAAAGAAAGTACATTTCCTGTTGTTACAAAGATAAATCAAACATAGAGATTTGAAGTGATTACTAATAAAGTAGAATTTAGCCTTCTATAAAAAGATGACAGTTAAAATTATGAGTGTGAGTTCTGTCACTAGTGAAACTTTGATTAACTTATCTTTTGTTATATCTTATAGTCCCACAGTAAATAAATCATGAGTTTTTGACTTGTTTTACATTTTATGTCTTCCACACTTGGTACCAAATCACTCTTCTCTTTCTGTCCTAATTTCCTAAAACCCCAGGTGGACAGTGTCAGATTAGAAAGTAACTATATTGTTGGCTTCTTGTTACAAGGGACATTATTTAGAATATGGAGATGATATTCCTTATGATATGGTTTCTTAAATTGAGCATTGCTGAAAATGGAAGCACCAGAATTTAAATGTTTACTAATATAAGAAGCCTAATAGTGCTTAATGGAGAGAATTTAAAAGATTGTCTTTGAATGAAGAAACTGTTAACTCTGACATTTGAGGATATGGGGGACTGAATCAGTCATTTATGATAATTCCAGGGTACATATTTTATGGAATATAAAGGTCTTCAAAGAAGATTGGAGGATGTACATCTTAAGTGCAGATTACACCAAGTGAAGTGACAGCACTTGAGGAAGTTAAAGTTTAGATGCAGAAACATATCAAAGAAAAAAGAGTAATCACCTTGAAACTACAAGGAGAGATTTAATTTAACTTTGTGTGTGGAAAGAAAAAATGTTATATAAATGTAGATAAAGTCACAGTTAAATTCTGTTCAGCAAGTGTTCTTTCTGTGGCACCCGGGTGACTCGGTCTGTCGAGCATTGGACTCGCGATCTCAGCTCAGGTCTTGATCTCCATCTTGTGCCTGGAGCCTACTTTAAAAAAGACAAATAGAGGCGCCTGGGTGGCTCAATGGCTAAAGCCTCCGCCTTCGGCTCAGGTCATGATCCCAGCGTCCTGGGATCGAGCCCCGCATCAGGCACTCAGCTCAGCGGGGAGCCGGCTTCCCCCTCTCTCTCTGCCTGCCTCTCTGCCTGCTTGTGAGCTCTCTCTGTCAAATAAATTTTTTTAAAAATCTTGAAAAATGAAAAAAGACAAATAAAAAGTATTTTTTCTATTCATCTCTCATTCAGCCGGCTGACATTTTTCTGATGCTCATCTCATTTCTATTTCTGTACTTAGGTGTTAGGAAAAGAGAAGGTTTTTTTTTCCTGCCTCAGAAAGTAGTGAATCTAGTAAGAAGATCATCATGTTAACAAATGCTACAATACATAGTATAGTACATTTCTCCCAGGTAGAGAAGGGAGAAATTTATTAACTCTGTGGAGAAAACGAAAAGGTTAAGTATAGCTTCCTGCAAGGGGGAGAGCCAGGTCTTCAAGGATAAATACGAGTTACTCAGTAAGGCTTAGAGGAGACGTTCTTGATAGCAGAAGACACCTGGGAAGGCATAAAAATGAGAATGACATAGCAGGATGAGTTAGGAGCTGCAGTTCGGATCTGCACTTTCTGCCTGTTTTCCTAGGATTTCCTGTGTCCTCAGTACCATGTAAGGTTGGGTTTTGTACTTAAGAGATCCACAGAACAACAGTGGAGCTGTGTTCCACACACTCTGCCTAGACAACATCATAATACGCTGTTACTGTTAAATAAAGGTTATTTCTCACAAAGATTAAAGTCAAGAAAATAATTGTTATGTTTTAGTTATTCAAAAAACTTCTACTAGAACACTCCACCCCTTCCCCATCCTCATCCGGGCGTCATTCATTAGCATTATATGCCTCCAGCCAGTGAAGACTTGGTAGGATTGCTTTTCTGAGGAGTGAGCAGATCTCCCAGCCTGCACATTGGTGCATTTCCCCCTCAGTTTGTTGAAAATCTGAAATAGTGATTAAGATCATGGACTCAGAAATCAGATTGACTAGGCTCAGGTCCCAGTTTTGCTACTTACGGTGTAATCTTCAGGCAAATACTTAAGGTCTTTGGTTTTCTTGACTGTAAGATGATGGTAATACAGCACAGGGTTGTTGAGAGATTGTACCAGGTAATATATGAGAAGTGCTTAGGTAGCGTCATGTGTGTCATGTAGCAAGTACATAATACAGATTTGCTATGACTAGTTCTCTTATTTCCTAGAAAGAGAAATTTTTTTAAGGAAAATAAATGATCTAGCATGCATATAATGCTTATAGGAAGTAAGAACATGTAAAATACATTTTAAAAGTATGTATAAACAACTTTGTTACATATATATGTATTTTTTCTAATTCTCAATTTATGTTCTCTTACTTTCCCTCACCTGTGAATTCTACTTTTGTGTTCTCTCACTTAACTCTAGACTAGGCTTTTTTTGTTTTTTAAGATTTTATGTTTAAGTAATCTCTGTGTAGACCCAACATGGAACTCGAATTTACAACCCCAAGATCAAGAATCACATGCTTTAATCAACTGAGCCAGGAGCCCTGAGACTGGGCTTTTATGTTTGGCTGCTGCTTTTTACCAAATCAAGTACTTGTCTTTAAAGTGAACAGGAATATATCTTTCAGTTTGAAGTTTTTAGGGCAGAGAACTTTGTCTTTGAACTGAATTGGGTTTAGTTAGGATGGTTTTCAATATATGTATGTATGTATTTATTTATTATTATTTTTTAAGATTCCATTCATTCACTTGACAGAGAGAGAGAGAGATCACAAGCAGGCAGAGAGGGGTGGGGAGGTAGCAGGCTCCCTACCGAGCAGAGAGCCCGACGCGGGGACCCCGAGACCACGACCCGAGCCGAAGGCAGAGGCCCAACCCACCGAGCCACCCAAGCGCCCCTGTAGTTATTTATTTTTAAAGGTTTTATTTCTTTGAGAGAGAGCACACATGCGCATGGTAGAGGGAGTGGGAGAAGCAGAGTCCCCGCTGAGCAGGAGCCCGAAGCAGGGCTCAGTCCCAGCACCCTGAAACCATGACCTGAGCTGACGACAGACGGTTTACTGACAGAATCTCCCAGGCACTCCAGCATAGTTCTGTTTTTAAATCTGATCATCTCTTTGGTTTTTAGAAGCCTGGTGTATCCTTCCAAAGCAGAACCTGTTGCTTTCACTAAACCGCCTGCGTTTATTGAGTGTTTAGTATGTGCTAGACTTTAGGATACAGTAAAGAATGAACCAGACAAGGTCCTTGAGCATTTTCATTTTACTCTTCCAGAACAAGATGTTTTAGTACTGCTGCAGTGTGCTACCATCATCTACATGTGGTTCAAGCAAGGTATTGTAAAACTTTCTGAAAGAATGTCTTGGAATATGATTATTTTATACCAGAGCAAGTCAGTTCTAGGACAAAACCCTCTTCCTCTTGAGGCCCTCCATTATCTGCCTATGTTTTATCCAGGCGATCTACCGTGCAGTTCGTCCTTTGGGACATCAGTAGATTAACTCCTCTGTTCAGAGTCAAATAAAAATTAAAACTAACATTCTGTCTCCTATGCCTTCTAACAGAAGGAACATGTAGACTTTCATTCAGTAAATATTAATTGTATACTTACGTTACACCAGGTACTGTTCTAAGCCCAGGGGGTACAGCAGTGAAAAAAAAAAAACAGTCAAAAATCATTGCTTTCAGGGGCATCCGGCCGGCTCAGCTGCTAAGAGCGTGCACCTCTTGATCTCGGAGTCTTCAGTTCAAGCCCCACCTTCGGTGTAGAGATTACTTAGAAAAAAATCATTGGAGCTCACTTTGA
This sequence comes from Mustela nigripes, assembly GCF_022355385.1. Lineage (NCBI taxonomy): Eukaryota > Metazoa > Chordata > Mammalia > Carnivora > Mustelidae > Mustela > Mustela nigripes. Next base: position 65,898,546 of record NC_081566.1, read on the forward strand.
GTAAGATATTAAATAAATGGATATAATGTCATAGCATCTCTACAGCAGGTGCTGTGAAGCACATGTAAGTGAAGTGGAGCGGGGTCAGTGGTTAGGGAGGTCCTTTGAGGCAGTGGTACTGCAGTGGAGACCGGAATGCTGCCAGGCAGCGTCTGGGGCGACAGCACAGGCCCTCAGGCAGTAGTATGTTTGTGTTTAAGAAATGAGAAAGGGCTAGAACAGAGGAAACGAGGTGGGGATGAATGATAGGAGATAGGTAAAGAGGTTAGCCTGGGCTATGTAACGGAGAGACCTAGAAGACTTGACTCAGTAACTAGATCTTATTCTAGATTATTCTAGATTTGATAGGAACCTGTTGGGAGGTTTGATCAGGGAAGTGATGTACCCTTTGAAAGGCAAGAATGAGGCAACCAGAGTGGCCAGGTAGGCCATTGTGACACTTGAGGCAAGAGAGGGTTGTGAGGAGCACTTAGGGTGGTGTCAGGGAGACCGGGTCGCCATCTGTTCTTAACGGTGGGGGGATGAGAACTTGGATTGGCTGTGGGGTGTGAGTAAAATTATGGTTTCACATTGGGTTTTGCTGAACATTTGCTGAAATTTGGAACACCGGGAGGGGCAGGTTGCAAGAGTGCAAAAATTAAGAATTTGTTTTGGATGTGTACTGACTTTCCTATTATTTCTGTTACTTCTATTTCTAATTCTATTCCGGTTGAGGTATTGAGTAGGAAGTTTGATCTATAAAATCAGGATTGGGGCAGATAGAAATTTGGTAGTTGATCAGGGTAGCGTGATCAGGTAGAGGGATTTAGAGCCATGGGACTTGATGAGATCACCAGGAGAGTGAGTGTAGACAGGAGATGAAGTTCTTGGAATGAATTGTGGAGTATTCTTTGGCATTTAGAGGTATTTAATCCGTACTGCCTCGGCTGAAAGGATAGTGTGATAATTTCACAAATAATACTTTCTTAAGAAAAGCTGGCAAGTACTAGTAAAGACAGAGACAAAAAAAAGTGGTTGAAGAGCAGATTTATTTTCTGTCAAATAGCTTTTTGATTGTTCCGAGATCAGAACACTCATTTTATGTGAAACTAAAACACAGTGCCTATTTTTACTAGATTACCCTGAAAAGATGGCCAGAATGGTCATTACCTTCCTAGATATCCATTGTGGAAGGCAACATAAACTAAAATAAAGAAATAGAAATTTATAAAATAATGAAGTTTTGGGGGGCCTGGCTGGCTCAGTTGGAGGAGCATATAACTTTTGATCCCAGGGTGGTGAGTTTGAGCCCAATGTTGGATGTAGAGATGACTTAAATAAAATGTAAAAACTAGTAATAAAATAAGGAAGTATCAGAAGACATGAAGCTTCTTATCCATTTGCATGATAACCATTCCTGGCTTGGACAAGTTAGAGTGAGGTCAGGCTGTGTCCTGTTTTCTTCTCTGGTCTGTCACTGGGCATTATTAAACCTTCCTTTAATGAAGCTGGTTTTTCATCTGTAGACTTGCTGAATCAACACATTAACATCTGAGAATACATTTGTAAGATCCAATTTGTGAAGGTATTAGGGACTTAATATTGTTTAGGTTTACTTGCTGCATATTTGGGGACATCTGGGCTTGGGTAGGAATTTTTTTTTTAATGTATTTGTGGTGTCCAAAATGGAAAGGAATAGAAATTACAGCCCAGATCACAGCATATAGGTTATTTTGTGGGGTTGATTTAAACCCTACCAGAAGTCCTCTTAGCTACCGCATGAAGCAGATCCTGTCTCGCTTGAGTGCATGACTTCCCGCTGGCCGGTCCCCCTCAGCCATTAGGAACGTGCAGGGCCCATCTGTTGAATTGCACTGTGCCCGAAAGGCTAGTAGTTTTGGGCTTTGTCAGTCCAGGAAGAGAAATTAATTCCATAACATTGAAGGGAAACATTTCTAATAACAACATACTCCCCAGGGTTTACCTGACATCTTGTTGCAATTTTATAGAAATCACTGAAGAATTAAGGGTCCGTCGTGTACGAGTTCTCTTTCCCAAGTCAAAGTCCGAATCATCAGGTGTGTGCATTAGAGAGCCGTTTCTCTTCCGGGTAAATGGTGTCCTTAAGAAAACACTGCCCCAAATTTCCAGATAGTTTAGAGATGATCTTCTTAAGTAGAAACCGAGATGTGTAAGAGGGTAATGTGATTTGGGATTCAGATAAGCTTCTAAAAATACTTCTAGATGAATCTATTTCACAAAAATCTGGAAACTGTTCACAGAGACTTAGATGGCTCAAAAGGGGCATCTTCTAGTTTCCTGGGTATCCATTCTGTGCCTTACCTTAGCAGCTGGCCTCAAAAACAGAGGATGATGATGATGGTAGTAGTAGTAGTGTTAGTAGTAGTAGTAATAGTACTACTACTAGTAGTAATAGTACTAGTAGTAGTAATAATAGTAGCAGTAGTAGCAACAGCAGCAGCAGTTGTGATGGGCCCCATTAAGAATACAGTGAATCTTTTTATACGCTTTCCCCAAAAGCGCATATATACACATAGAAGTTCTGCTGTATGATTTTGGGGAGTTTATAGGCAATTTTTGTTGTAGGCCAACACCCCTTGTTTCTTAGTCCTCTCAGTTACGAATGCTACAGAATGGCGGCTGTGTTCTTTACCTGATGTTCAACGTGATTGCTCTTAAAAGCGGAGGCAAGGGGCGCCTGGGTGGCTCAGTCAGTTAGGCGCCTGCCTTTGGCTTATGTCGTGATCCCGGGGTCCTGGGATCAAGCCCCACGTTGGACTCCCTGCTCAGCGGGGAGCCTGCTTCTCCCTTCCCCTCTGCCATTCCCTCGCTTGTGTGCTCTTTCTCTCTCTCTCTGTCAAATAAATAAATAAAATCTTAAAAAAAAAGCGGAGGTGAACTCACGTAAGGGCAGTGGTGGTTGTGGAGAATGGTTTGAGTAAATCTTTGCTGGACTCATCTGTCCACTACTCCCCCCCCCACCATTTTGGTAGTACAGTAACTTCTGGAGGATCAGTAGTTACAGCAGCACACCGGTGCTAGAGATGACGGGCTGGATGTAAGAAAAGCAGTTCTCTTCACGCCGGGTAAGATGGCAGCAAAGTGAGCATTGCTCTCTGTGCCCCACCCTGACTGGCTTCCCTAGCTACATCCCACACCCCTTTCTGAATGTGACTTCTGAATCCGAATCCCAGCGTGTCTCTTGGCATAACAGACTGCTGAGCTCCTCCTTCAGGATCCTGTCGGCCCCTTCAGCGGCGTCTCCCTGGGTCTCTTGCCCTTGTGCTGCAGCTGTTTGGAGCCGTCATCTTTCCCAAACACAGTTCGTTTATATCTCCATGACTTTCATGTTCCTCCCAGTGCCTGGCTGCCTAGAGAACACCTTCCCATCTTCTGAGACAAGGTTCAAGTTGCTGCTGTGAAGCCTTACCTGGCCATCTCCCCTCTTTTGGTGACCAGTGCGCACTCATTTCTCTTTGGCACATGCCTGGGAGTGGAGTTGCTGGGCCACAGGGTAAGCATATTTTTATGTTGAGTAAATACTGTCACACAGTTTTCCAAACTGATTGTATGACTTTGTAACTGTGCAGGAATGCATGGGGTTGCGTTTGCCACATCTGCACCAACACTTGTCATTCTCTTTCGTTTGAGCCGTTTTAGTGCGAAGTAGTATTACATTGTGGTACTGACTTGCATTTCCCTGATTGGTAAGGTCGAGCATCTTTCAGTGCTTGTTGCATATTTGAGTATCTTTTTTGGTAAAGTACCTGCTCTTAATACGTATTCTGAACGCATTCCTTTTCTGCAGTATGTGCCTTGCACGTGACATTATCCAATGTGTGGCCTTTTTAATCTCATGGTGGTTTCTTTTGATGAATAGAAGTTTGTATTTTTATGAAGTCCAATTAATTTTTTCCCCTGTAGAAAGGGGGAGGTGGTGCTCTAGTTTGATGAGATAGGTAGTTAGTGGGGGAAATGTAGAATTCCTTACCAGCAGGTGTGAAGTTTCAGTCAAGCAGGATGAGTAAGTGGGAGGTATGCTGGACGACGATGTACCTGTGGTCAACAGTACTGAATTGCACACGTAAAAATTTGTAAAGAGGGTAAATCTCATGGCAAATCTTCTTACCACAATAAAATAATAATAATTTTTTTTAAAAAGTGTGTAATGCGCAGCTGTCTATTGAATGGAAAAGAACAGGAGAGGAATGTTTTAAGGAAGTAGCTAGTCAGTGGCAGAATATTGGAGTTAGAAAGTGGTCCACTGTTAATTGTGTTACTTTGCTCAATTTCATGTAGATGTGAACACAACAGTAAGACTTCGAGAGGTACGGACATGGTAGCTCTGTGTATCTTAGATCTTATAAAAATGTGTTTTTATTGGATTTTGGCCTAATTATGGAACTAATACAAATTCTATAATATGTCAAGAAAAATACACATAATTTTATTTCCAAACCTTTACCCCTAAAATAACCAGTGCTTTTAGCTGGTGTGTGTATAATCATTTGTACTTAATTCCATATGCATATAAATACACGTGGTTGGTTTTCTTCCTATTCCCTGCACGTGTAACATGACGCTTGCTCTTTTCCTGAAAAAAAAGGTAGACGTGGTTCTGTATTTGTGTGCGTGTGAATATATATATGTGTGTGTGTGTGTGTGTATATTTAAATTTTTTCTGTGGCCACATTATGCAGTGCTGTAATAAGCATTTATTGGTGCTTTTGTTTTTCTATGATAAGAGTATCTAAAGTTGCTATTGAAGTCTAGAGTATGAAAAATTGTCCTAGATGCTGTAAGAATTGCTTTCCAGAATACATGTGGAGGCCGCTAGTATTTATTTTCCTGTATACTTTGCTGTTTTTGCTTGTATCAGTGTTTTAAACTTCTACCAAACTGATGAGTGAAAACTGTCTTGTTGTAGCTCATACCTCCCTCACTACTAACGATGTGGCGCTTCTTTCTGTGTTTCTGTTTATTTCCATTTCTTCTGTGACATCTCTGTGCACATCTCTCGTATTACATAATTTCTTATCAGTTTATAAAATGACTCTTAACCATACTGATTTACTTTTTAAAAAAGATTTTATTTATTTATTTATTTACTTACTTATTTATTAATATATTTAAAAAATTTTATTTATTTATTTGACATATCACAAGTAGGCAGAGGCAGGCAGAGAGGGAGGAGGAAGCAGGCTCCCTGCTGAGCAGAGAGCCTGAGTGAGGAACTTGATCCCAGGACCCTGGGATGATGACCTGAGCAGAAGGCAGAGGCTTAACCCTCTGAGCGCCCCAAAGATTTTATTTATTTATCTGACAGTGAGAGAGGGAATACAACAGGGGGAGTGGGAGAGGGAAAGGCGGACTCCCCACCGAGCAGGTGCCTGACATGGGGCGATCCCAGGACCCCGGGATTGTGACCTGAGCTGAGGGCAGATGCTTAACGACTGAGCCACCCAGGCGCCCCTGTAATGTTTTTATATAATCAAATCTCTCAGTATTCTCCTGTATGGCTTCTAGTTTCTTGATTTGATTAGGAAGGTTTCTATACAGTAGGCTATAGAAATAGTGACAAAAATCCTTCAGATACTTTCATTTTTGCATCTAGCTCTTAAATCCATGAGGAAGTTACTTTTGAGTATAACGGAAAGAATGGATCTAACTTTGTTTTCTCTAAGTGAACAGCCAGTTAGGGAATATGTAGCAGCGTATGTCAAATAAGTCATCTTGTTGCCATGTTGAAAGCTATTAACTGAAAAAGTTTTTACAAGATTATCATTAGCCCCTATTTTGTTTTTATGCAAGGGAGAGAACCCTTTCCACAAGGTACCTTGTGTTGATCTGTCAGAAAATTTTTAAATGGCTTCATTGAGATTTGTTTTGTGTCCTCTATAATTTACTGATTTAAAGTGTACAATTCTGGGCGCTTGGGTGGCTCAGTTGGTGGGGTGACTGCCTTCGGCTCAGGTCATGATCCTGGAGTCCCGGGATCAAGTTCCACATCGGGCTCCCTGCTTGGCAGGGAGTCTGCTTCTCCCTCTGACCCTCACCCTTCTCAAACTCTCTCTCTCTCAAATAAATAAATAAAATCTTTAAAAAAAAATAAAGTGTACAATTTAGTGTTCTTGGTATAGTCACATAGTTATACAACCATCCCCACTACCTAATACTAGAACATCCGATCGTGTAGTAGCTAGGACTCACTCCATTCTCCTTTTCCCCTATGCCTAGATAACCATGAATCTACTTTCTTTCTCTGTGGATTTTCCTTTTATGGACATATGATTTGTTGTTATATAATCTGTTGTATTTTGGAATAGGCATTTTTATTTAGCATAATGTTTAGGGTACATCTGCACTGTCGTATGTACCAGTACTCCATCCTTCCTCTCTCCCTCCCTCCTGCCAAGATTTATTTACTTGGGGGGAAGGGCAGAGGGAGAGAGTCTCAATCAGACTCCACTCTGAGGGCAAACCCCAGCACAGGCTCCATCTCAGGAGTCTGAGATCATGACGTGAGCTGAAGTCCAGAGGTAGACACCTAACCCACTGAGCCACCTGGTGGGCCTGGATGTCATTCTTCTTTACTGATGATTGACATTCCATTGTATGGCTAATGTTGCTGTGAACATTTGTGTGCAAGTTTTTGGGATCCACATGTTTCCATTTTCCTGGGTATGTACCTAGCAGTGAACTTGCTGGGCTCTCTGGTGGCTCTGTTTAACCTTTTGAGGAGCTGCTAAACTGTTTTCCAAAGTGTCTGCACCATTTTACATTCCTATCCATTTCTCTACATAAAATCTTTATAAAAAACAAGTGTAAGATATTTACAGTGTGAATGGTGCCCCTTTGAAGTGGCTCTTCTGTTTAATATGAAACTACGTGCGTTGGCCTGGAGTCACAGCCCCTAACCCTTGTCAGAATGCAGTAACTCATTTATGGGGAAAATGTGATCTAACTTTTACTTCCCTCTTGTTGCCATTTTAGAATTCCCTGGGGATGGAAGTCGGCATCTCTCTTCCTTGCAACAGCAGCAGCCCATCCCCCCCCCTTTTTTAATTTAAATAAAAACAGTTAAGTCTCTACATCTGAGCTTTGTTAACTTTACTTCTCAGGAAGAGCCCTGTAAGGTTTGATTAGATTATCCATGAGACAGTGAGTGTGACTTTTCCCGAGGGCTTAGCTTCCGGAATGCTTTCTGTCTGCCTTTCCCCCATGGCTCCCTCGTGGCAATACCGTCTCCTACTATGCTTTCTTGTTTTGACTTTCAGAATTAGTTTGTTGGTATAATATAGTATTTCCTTGGTCTTGAGACACATTCTTTTCTCTCAGTTTTATGTTTCTGAAATTAGGAAATCACACAATTGATAATGTATTTAATATGGTAAAATTTTAATATTTAATGTGGTAAAATTTTTTTCTCCTGAAAATGTGGTCAGTGATCCATGAAGCCTTTTTATTTATTTATTTTTTTAAAAAGATTTTATTTATTTGTTTGAAAGAGCAAGAGCCACAAGCAGGCAGAGCAGCAGAGGGAGAGGGAGAAGTAGGCTCCCCACCAAGCAGGGAGCCCGATGTAGAGCTCCATCCCAGGACCCTGGGGTCACCACCTGGGCGGAGGGCAGTTGCTTAACCCACTGAGCCACCCAGACACACCATCATGAAGACTTTTCTTTAAAAATCACTGGCAGGGCACCTGGGTGGCTCAATGGATTATGCCTCTGCCTTCGGCTTGGGTCCTGATCTCAGGGTCCCGGGATCAAGTCCCATATCAGGCTCTCCTTTCAGTAGGGAGCCTGCTTCCTCCTCTTTCTCCACCTGCCTCTCTGCCTACTTATGATCTCTCTCTGTCAAAGAAATAAATAAAATCTTAAAAAAAAAATCAGTGGCGTCTTGGAATTTAAGAAATATATACTATACGCAGGTATGAAAATAGCTAGATTGACTGGTGATTAGTAGTTTGAAAGTTAGGAGTTATTGGTGGTTGTCACTCTCTTTTTTTTTTTTTTTAAGATTTTATTTATTTCTTTGACAAAGATCACAAGTAGGTAGAGAGGCAGGCAGAGAGAGAGACGAGGAAGCATGCTCCCCGCTGAGCAGAGAGCCCAATGCGGGACTCCATTTCAGGACCCTGGGATCATGACCCGAGCTGAAGGCAGAGGCTTAACCCACTGAGCCACCCAGGTGCCCTGTCATTCTCTTTTTTAAATGAAATGATGTTCTCTAGTTGAGTCAAAAAGCTTTGTCCAGGGCACCTGGGGGGCTCAGTTGAGTGTCCAGCTCTTGATTTCAGCTCAGGTCATGATCTCAGGGTTGTGAGATTGAGCCCCACTTTGGGCTCTGTGCTCAGCGGGGAGTCTGCTTGAGATGCTCTCTCCCCTCCCGGTGGTCACCCGCCCACTCCTTCTCTCTCTCAAATGAGTAAATCTTTAAAAAAAAAAAAGCAGCTTTGTCCAACTCTGTAAGTATAGTTTATGTTATATAAATTATTTAGAAACATGGGTCAAGTTTTCTTGTTATCTTTATGAATATATTCTAGCTTTTTGTGATTTCAGTGAGTAGTAGATCAGTGGCACAATATAAAACATCTTCAGGTTTAGCAGACTGCTTACCCTTTTACTTTTGAAGAGCAAATTACATGGTGATATATACATAGTGCTTATTTTTTTAAAAATTGTAATAGTATAAGATATGATATTTAAATAAAAATGTCAATCCTTTAATATTTTTATTTTCATTGTATTCTCTTAGTTTTTGTCTACATATGTAATTTAAAATACAGCAGTGTATGTTTGCTAATTCAGCTAGTAGATATTTATCGAATACCTTTTATGTTCGGGGACTTTGCTAAGGAGATTGCAGTGAATAAGGCAATGAGGATTCTTATTCTCATGGAACAAATGCTGTAGTGGAAAATATGAGTGTTAAGCGTATAATTTACCCAGAAAAAGCATATAACTTACTAGGATGATGAGCGTTAAGAGACTTACAGAATGCTGCATGAGCACTTAACAGGAAGATGTCCCTTGGTCGAGCAGGGAAATGACACAGATTATTTAAAAATCATATTTCTAGCTGCATCTCAGAGCAGGGACTGGAGGAGAACAAGGTGGATATGCAGAGTTAGAAAGCTGCTATATTCTGTTAAGATCTGTTGTTGTTTCGGATAGAATGGCAGTGGACTTATAACTCAGTGTAAATAGAAATTATGTGGAATTCACAAGTTTTGGTGTTAGGGTCACGTTGGGAACGGGGTGGGGGTGAGAGAGGACGCAAGGGTGGCTGCCAGGTTTCCGACTTGAGCAAGTGGCAGTACTGCGTTCACTTGGCTAGTGTGATGGGTCCCAGGAAACGCGATGTAGGACTGGACAGTGTAAAAGCTGCGGTAAACTAATGTGCTGTGATTTTTTAAAAGATCTTACACAGTTAATTTGTATGTTTTTTACTGTTGAGAAATAGAACAATGATTACCGTCTCTGACGATGTTTGATAAAGACCACAGAGAAGACCAAAATTTATCACAGATGAGACAAGCTAGACTTATTTTAAGCTAAAAATCTGCTGACATTGTTTAGTCTGTAATGTGATAATTCAGGTAAGTGTACTTATCCAGAAAGAGAGAAAAGTTGTTCTTGCATAGTAAAGAGAGTTCAGATAAATTATCTTTCTTACAAGTTGGAAAACCATTCTAAGACTCTGTTATATATTCATATGTTGTCGTCATACTGCCTCCCTGTGTGGGTGTCTTGTGCGTGTGCTCCCTGCTGCCAGCTTGACCTTGTACTTAATGTTTCACGGCCGTCTAAGATTTAACGTTCAGCTGAACTCTCAGTCTCCTCTCCTGTCTGTCTCATCTGAGCAGACAGCTTTTATAGTGTCAGCCCCATGAGGGCGGGGACTTTCCTGTTTTTGCGCTGCTTTGTCCCCAGTTGCTGTCATGCAATGGGCATCGGTAAGTACTTTGTTGTCGGGATGTCTGAGTGGTACCACCGAACCGTTCACCAGTTGCTTAAGTCTTTGCTTCTCTTCCTCCTTTCTGTATCTTGCTGACAAATCAAATCTGTTATTCCTTAGAAGTATCTCTTAATTCATCCGTTTTTTAAATTTTCAGTACTACTTTGCTAATCTGTGAATTTTATAACTAGTATTCCAGAATCAGCTTTGCTTTTTTTTTTTTTTTTTTAAAGACTTCATAATTTTGGACATGGAGAGTTCGAGTAGGGGAAGGGGACAACAGGAGAGGGAGACAGAATCTCAAGCAGACTCCCTGCTGAGTCTAGGTACATGGGGCTTGGTCTCGTGACCCTGAGATCATGACTTGAGCTGCCGTTTAACCAACTGAGCCACCCATGTGCTGCCCCAAGTTTTGCTGTCTTTCTAATCATTCTTCCACAGCAGCCAGGGAGGTTTTTTAAAGTATAAGCTGTTGGGGCTCCTGGGTGGCTCAGTCTGTTAAGCTGCTGCCTTTGGCTCAGGTCATGATCCCAGGGTCCTGAGATCCAGTCGGGCTCCATGCTCAGTGGAGCCTGCTTCTCTCTCCACCCCTGTCTGCCACTCTGCCTGCATGTGAGCGTGCTCGCTCACGCTCTCTGACAAATAAATAAATAAAAATTTAAAAAAAAAAAAAAAAACAAAAAACACAACAACCCATAAGTTGTATCTTACTACTCTTCTGCTCAGAACTAATTTTGGATTCCAAATCCTTAAGGTAGCCCAACAGGCTCTTAATCTATTTTTTTTTTTTTTTAAAGATTTTATTTATTTATTTGACAGAGAGAAATTACAAGTACACTGAGAGGCAGGCAGAGAGAGAGAGAAGGAAGCAGGCTCCCTGCCGAGCAGAGAGCCCGATGTGGGACTCGATCCCAGGACCCTGAGATCATGACCTGAGCCGAAGGCAGCGGCTTAACCCACTGAGCCACCCAGGCGCCCCTCTATTTTTTTTTTTTTAAGATTCAGTTTATTTGTCAGAGAGTGTGTAAGCACAAGCAGGGGGAGCAGCCCACAGAGGGAGAAGCAGGCTCCCCACTGAGCCAGGAGCCCAATGTGGGACTCTGTCCTGGGACCCTGGTATCATGTCCCAAGCCAAAGGCAGACACCTAACTGACCCAGCCACCCAGCTGTCCTGAAAGCTCTTTTCATATAGCTTTCCAGTTTTGTTTTGTGTTGTCCCCACTTTGGTGAATCTACTGTTAATCTTTACAGTTTCAGGGACTTTTTACACATACTATTCTCTGTTTGGGGAACATACTTAACTCGACATTTTGCCTGGCTATTTCCTACTTAGACTGCGTCTCAGCTTAAAGTTAACTGTTTTTCCAAGGTATATTCCCTGTTCCTCCAAATTTCCTTGATATACAACTTCATATATTCAATACCTTCACATTTATTATGTTCTAACCACATTTTTAAATAGTCATTTATCTGCCTCCCTATCTCAAATATACAGTTTGTAAGACCTGGGACCATATTGTATTATTTACAACCATTTGTACAGTGGTTCTCAAGACATATTTGAGGCTCTCAAAATGTCCACTGAATGAAGGAATAGATTAAGGATGATGAATGCATAAAGGAAATGATATAATGGTTGCAGAAGACAAGCAAGTGTCATCACAGAAGACAAGCATGAGTTCCAAACAGCAGGTCTGCGAGGTGTCCTGCGAGGTGTCACAGAGGGGAGGACTGAGACCAGGAATAAACATGTTTGGGAGGCAGTGGAACACCGTATTCGAGAAGAGCCAGACAGACCTGGGCTCAAGCATTTTTTTGGTTATTAGCTTATTTTTTCATCTCTGAAAATGGAATCGTAATAGTAACTGAGATCATCTGTGTAATACTAGCATAGAGCTTTGCACATATTAAGAACTCAGCAAATTTTTAGGTTTTTGTTGTTGTTTTGTTTGGTTTTTGTTTTTGTTTTTACTTAACTAATGCATCTCCTGGAAGGACTCAGTATTTAATGAATACAGAGTTGATTTTATATTGCTTTGCTAAGTAGTGTTTTATCAAAGTATGCCTATTCCCTTCCAACCTCCAGTGATAGACTAGGTGTCTATACAGAATGGTCTCCAGACTTAGTTGAATTGTTTTCCATAATGGTTTGGTATCTCACAGAACAGAGCCTGTGTTAACTCTGAATTTGTCTATTTTTATCCGATGCATTGTTTGTTACTTGAATGTGAGATTCGTATGGAGAGGTGGGTGGGCACTAGTCATCACTTTGGAGAGGGCGTAGGGCATGAAGGCGAAAACAAATCTGAGCGATTCCTGATCAAGCATTTGGTATTTGTCTTGTTTGCCCAGGTTTTGTCACGTTGCAGTTCACGGCGGGCCAGCAGTAGGGCATTCATAGATCACTATGAAATGTGATTTACTTGTCTATTTGTAGGTAGTATCTAATATGCTGTTAGATTATCATGCTTTGGGGTTCCTGGGTGGCTCAGTTGGCTAAGCGTCTGCCTTCGGCTCAGGTCATGACCCAGGGTCCTGGGATCCAGTTCTGCATCGGCTCCCTGCTCAGCAGGAAGTTGGCTTCTCCCTCTGCCACTGCCTGCTGCTGCCCCTGCTCATGCTCTCTTCCTCCCCACCATGAATAAATAGAATCTTTAAAAAAAAAAAAAAAAAAAGGTAATCATGCCTTGTGTTGATATAATGTATATATCCTATTAATACAATTAGTGACTTTCTTTATTTTTAAGATCTCATTTGTTTATTTGAAAGATGGAGACATCTTGCGCATGCGCACAGGAGTTGGTGGGGGAGGGGCAAGAGGGAGAGGGACAAGCAGACTCCCCGCTGAGTGCGGACCCACCCAGGCGCCTCGGTGCTGAGTAATTTTCTAAACAGTTTGTTCACAGCTAAAATGATCTCAGTGAAAGGGCTTCAGGCTATAGATTTAGTATCAGTTTCCTTTGGATTTGGACTAGACTGTTCTGGATGATTTCAGTGATTTGAGGACATCCTATAAATCCCAAAGTTGCGAGTGAGATGAATGTTGAATTTGTTGCTTAGAGCAAAGAGATTCTAGCAGTCTTAGTTCTGTGTTTCTCCTTGGAACTGTATTTTGACTTGGATATTGTAGTAGGAACCAGATTACATTGTGTGACAGCATGTGTCCTTGTCCCTGGATGGAAAACCTAGTGTGTATAGATGGAAGAGTATCATTTACCGAGAACGCTGCATTCAAAGTTCAAGATCAGCATTCTGGCAGCTGGTGTAGGGACTGGTTTACAAGCAGTTTACATTTAGCAGATAAAAAGCATTCTTTGTTGTGAAGTATCTTCAGAATTTGGGTTTATCTTTACTAGAAACACTTAAATTTGGTATGTACGGTTTGCCAATCATGCTTTTCCAGTCTCACTGCCTAGATGGATTCACAAAATAGGCCCCTAGGCTCACTATCCTTTCTCCTCTTTGATGAAGTTAGGGAAACATAGAATTTCTCTATTCTTACCTATGTTTCTGGGGTAGTGATCAGTGTTTTCAAATTAGTTCTTTTTTAGTTTATTGATATTCTACTATTTGTATAATAATTTGTGTCACTCAGATTCAGTTTTTCCATTTTAAAATGAAGAGAATCATGCTCTCCAAACCCTTCTTTGGAATGTGTTAAAAGTGAGTAAGTGCTGGTAAAAATGCTTTTGAGTTCTTTGGAGGAAATACTGAAATTCTGGTTCACATTTATACATATATATGTTAATGCGTTCTGGAATTCCTTCATTATGAAAAGAATTGTAGGGAAATTTAAAAATGTATGTACTTGTGAGTACTGGATATAAAAGCGATTGTTTCTGTGTAAATTATTTGTTTTTGTTCTAGAACAGGTTTGTTTTCATGAGCGACCGGAAGGGTATACGCAGGTATGTCAGTGCACTAGTCACTTGAAACCCAGGATGGGCATCAAAAATTAAGGAACATGCAGCGCCTGGGTGGCTCAGTTGATTGTGTCCAATTGTTTGTTGTTGTTTTTTTTAATTTAAGATTTATTTCAGTTATTTTAGAGAGAGAGAGGCAGAGAACAGGGAGGGGGCAGAGAAAGGGAGAGAATGTATAGCCGCTGAGCCTGGAACTAGACTTGAGGCTCAATCTCATGGCGCTGAGATCCTGACCTGAGCTGAAATCACGAGTTGGAGGCTTAACATACCAAGCCACTGGGTGTTCCAAGAGTCCAACTCTTGGTCTCAGCTCATGTTTTGATCTCAGGGTCGTGAGTTCAAGACCTATGCTGGAGTCTACCCTGGGTGTGGAGCCTATTTTAAAATAGGTAAATAAATAAGAAAGGAGGGGCGCCTGGGTGGCTCAGTGGGTTAAACCTCTGCCTTTGGCTCGGGTCATGGTCTCAGGTTCCTGGATCAAGCCCTCCATCAGGCTCTCTGCTCTGCGGGGAGCCTGCTTCCCTGCTCTATGCCTGCCTCTCTGCCTACTTGTGATCTCTTTCTCTGTCAAATAAAGAAATAGAATCTTAAAAAAAAAAAAAATTTACAAAATAAAAAGAAGAAACATGGGAGAAAAGAAATAGAAAAGGAACAAAATAAAGCCAGTAAGATATGTCCCACAAAAAAACATGCAATTAATTCAAATAATTATTGAACACCTGCTATATGCCAGGTGTAGTTTTAGGTGCTAGGATGTTACATTGAACTAAGCTGACAAAAAACCCAGCTCCTGGAGGCACTTTTATATCCCAGTGGGAAGGTATCAACAGTAAATAAATGCGTCGTTCGCCAGATTGTGAGAAGCGCCATGGAGGAAAAGAAAACAGGATCGAGTGTTGGAAGAAGATGGTGACATGAGTAGTTTTCAGTTTTATAAAGGATTGTCAGGGATTGCCTGTTCCAGGAGGTTACATTTAGGCAAAGGTGAAGCACATGAAAGAGCAAATCATGCAATTATCTGAGGAAAGAATGTTCTAGTCAGAATAATAATTGCAAAGGTCCTGTGGTAGGAGTATTTTACTTTGATGAAGAGGAGACGGCTTCTGACCCCCTTCTGGGAAGTAAGTGGGGAGTTTGGTAGGAGACGGAGGAGAAGCAGAGGGGACTGTAGGGCAGAGTAAATAGAGCCTTTAGACCCTCGGAAGGACTTTGACTCCCACTTGGAGTGGGATGGGAAAGGGTGGACAGGGTGTGGAGCAGAGCAAGGACACGATCGATCGACAAGCTCTAAGGGTCACCTGGCTGCTGAGTTGAGGAGATTAAGGAGATACGGAGGGCCCAAGCTGCGGCCGAAGCTGCGGGCGGCCAGTGGAGGGACGACTCCTGGGTGGTCCAGGTGCTGGACGAGCACGTGGCTCTGAGCGGCAGCTGTCAGGTGAGCGAGAGCCGCAGGGTGCGCTGCTCCGAAGGCAGAGCCGTCGGCTGACAATGGACGTGTGAGTCACGGGGGAGAAAGGAGTTCAAGGAGCTTAGGAAGTTTCAGCCCAACTATTTCCAGCAGGAGTTGCATTCATACGCGGAGATGAGGAAGCCCGTGGGAAGAACGGACCGGGACGGGGACGGGGTAGAAGAGGACTTGATTTGAAGCAGACGAAGCGTGTGGTGTCTAACCAGTAGACATCTAGGCAGTGTGTTGAGCAGGCAGTTCGATACAGGGTTCTGGGGTTCTAGGAAGAGGTCCCAGCTGGCCTCTATCTAGTGATAGAAACTTGTAAATCAACAATGTTGGGTGGAATTTGTACAAGGCCGAAAGATTGGATTTGTTCATTTAGCAATAAGCGTAGATGGGGAAGGGAAGAGTGTGCCCTCGGGTGCTCCGGTGTTTGATGTTGGGGGGGGAAGGGGAGACTGGTAAAGGAGACTGAGGGTGACTAGCCAGTAAGGCAGAAGAATCCAGAATGGACGCCTGGAAGTCAGTGTGGAGATGATGGGGCTGTTCCGCTGTGTCATGTTCTGTGACAAGGTCAGGTAGAGGACTGAGAACTGACCGGTGTGCTTAGTAGTATAGAGTATGTCAGTGTCCTTGGCCAGCATTTTATTTGGAGAGGTGGTGGTGAAACTATGATTGGTGCGTTTCAAAGAAAAAAGGTGAGGATTTAGCGATGGCAAGAGTGGACTGCTCTTTGAAGAAGCTTTGTTTTGAGAGGGGGCAGAGAAATGTGAAGCTGGTAGAAGATAGAGGGTCAAGAGGAGTTTTCTTAGATGAGAAATACTGTAGTATGTTTTCATGCTGACTGGTATTATCCAGAGGAAAAAGGAGAAGCGGATGGTGCAAGGGAGATAGGATAGTTGTCCTAGTAAAGCTCTTGAGAAGGCAAGGAGAGGGTAGGCCTAGTGCTTGAGGGGAGGGGTTAGAAGTGTATGTATTTTTAAATTATTGTTATCTTCTTTTTTTTTTAAGCTTTTATTTATTTATTTGATAGGCAGAGATCACAAGTAGGCAGAGAGGCAGGCAGAGAGAGAGGAGGAAGCAGGCTCCCTGCCGAGCAGAGAGCCCGATGCGGGGCTCGATCCCAGGACCCTGAGATCATGACCTGAGCTGAAGGCAGAGGCTTAACCCACTGAGCCACCCAGGCGTCCCTATTGTTATCTTCTTAAGTAGGCTCCAAGCTGGGCCTGGACTCCCAACGTGGGATCCCAGCCTGAGCTCTAAACCTGAGCCGAGACGGAGAGTGGGATGCTTAAGGGGCTGAGCCGCCCAGGCGGGCCAGTATTTGAGGACCACAGGGAAGGCAGAATCTGCAGGAACACACACAGCAGGTGGGTAGGTGTCAATATGGTGGAGCCTGTGGCAGTTTCCTTCTGATTGTTCCTGCTGCCGTCGTCAGGTTGGAAGCAGAGTCAGTGAGGCTGGAGATGACTTCAAGTTGTTGTGTAGGAGAGTGATTGAGACAGGTTTTAGCACGAAGGGTCCAGTCGGGGTTAGCGTTCAGGAATGTAAAATGAGTTCAGTGAACATGATTGTTTTTCTTAGACCAGCTTTGACAGTACAGAGACAGGAAGGAGGAGGTATAAGATACAATTTTGAAGCTGTTGCTAGGGGGATTAAGATACCGTAGTAGGCTTACAGAAAACGCCTCTGTGAAAGACATACAGTGAACATTTGAGATAAAACTTGTGCATGGGACTCTTACAGCGCAGGGTGTCGTCACATGAGAAAGGAGAGGAGAACCATTTCTGCACGCCAGACGCTACGTTAGAAGCCATCGGGGCCTTAAAATTCATTCATTCAGCTATTGAGTGGGCACTACTGTATGTGCTGTTCACTGTTCTGGGTGCTGGGAAATAGCTGTGAACAAACCAGAAGAGGTCCCTACCCCAATGAAGCTTAACACTGTCATTATAGCCTTTGGGGGGGGGGGATAGTTACAGTCTTCTTTTGAGATGTAGATGACAAATACGGAAGAAGGGGAAAAAGCTGATTACTCAAATTGTAGTCCTGTATGGATAAAGGCACTCAGGGAAGGATCAGGTCAGTGCAAGCTTAAATGTAAGTATTAAGACATAAGTCCACAAAGCACCATGCAAAAGTTTGGGTTTTGCTTTTAGAAAGATAGTGTAGGTTGGGTTACTTCCACCCAAGCTGGTGGTGGTTAGAGCAGAGCTCTTTCATCAAGCACAGCAATATTTTTGCATTGAAATGTAGGACTGTTTTCAAAAACTTGTAATTAAGACCAAAACGGATCCCAATCAGGTCTGTCACTCAGGTTTTGTCACTAGTGAGTAATGAAAAAGCTTGCGGTTCTCAGTGTTTTAAATTCCAGGATTGTGAACCCATTGCGGACAAAGTAGGACTTTGTACTTTTATTTTTAATTTATTTTTAAATTTTATTATTATTTTTTTTTAACGATTTTATTTATTTGACAGAGATCACAAGCAGGCAGGGAGGCAGTCAGAGAGAGGAGGAAGCAGGCTCCCTGCTGAGCAGAGAGCCCGATGCGGGGCTCGATCCCAGGACCCTGGGATCATGACCTGAGCCGAAGGCAGAGGCTTTAACCCACTGAGCCACCCAGGTGCCCCTACTTTTAATTTTTTAAAATTAATTTATTAGATACAGAGTGAGAAAGAAAGCGGCGGGGCGGGGAAGTGGGCGGGGCAGCAGAGGGAGAGGAAGAAGCAGACTCCCCGCAGAGGAGGGAGCCTGACAGGGTTCTTGATCCCAGGATCCCAGGGTCATGACCTACCCCAGAAGGCAGTCACTTAACCAACTGAGCCACCCAGGTGCCCCCAGACTTTGTACTTTGAGAGGGAAAGAGAACACATGGCACAGAAGCAGAAATGAACGTGGTTTGTCAGGGACAGTAAGGAGACCGAATTGGCGACGGTATAGGGATGTGTGTTGGGAAGCAAGGACAAGCAAGTTTGCATACTTTCCAGCCGAATTATGAACAGCCTCGAAAATTTCTATGCAGCGTTAGCAAGAATGATCAGAGTGAGCTGATGGAAAGGTTACCCCCGCGACTGTTCCTGTGGATGAACAGAGTGCGAACAGACTTGGGAGTTTAGTCAGTCAGCCGGCATTTACTGAACACTTAATGTGCTGCTGCTACCGTTAGTTATGATAATTGATCATTGGTGCTTTCTCTTAAAGCCTTGCTGTGTTGCCAGGCGTTGGACTATGTATTTTACTTACATTCCTATACAAGGTGTGAAGTAGCTATATGATCTTTGTCCTTGAGAATCTTACAGTCTCGTTGGAAAGAAGTCTTAAGGCACAGAGTTTAAACTATGAAATTCTCTGCTTCATAAAGGGAATGTTCTAAGGAATAGGATGGTCTTTTTTCAGATACTTGTCCTGGATCTTTATTGGATATATGCTTAGAGTAAAGGCTAGTCTGTCAGTCTTCAAGAGTAGTGAATTATTTTGGTTCTGTATTCGTTCGTCAGTCAGCCTTGTGATTATCTGGTAATCTGGTTTCCTGAAGGTCTTTCTCTGTGACAAGGGAGGTTGCCCGGGTACTTTATTTATATTTGCAAGTTAGGTACACATCTCATAATAATTTACTTGTTTATATTTTATGAATTTGGAAAAATATTTATGGATTTGGTGGATTAAAGCATGCCAACTGACTACTTACTATTAGGAAAACTTGTAAAATTTCTGGTTTTCAAAGATTTTATAACAAGTGTTATAAATCATTTATCTAACAATTTTTTAATGTTTGTTTTTCTTACTAGAGTATAAGTTTCGTAAATTTAGGAACTGGGTCTATTTTGTTGAGTACTGTGTTTCCAGGTTATTGCACAATACCCGGCATATGATAGGAGATCGGAAATATTTTTGAATGAATGAATGAGTGAATGAATTCAGAATTTAATTGTACACCAGGAGCGGAGATGATTCCATCCTGAGTCCTGGCCTGAAAAGCTCAAAACCTCTTATAAAAGGTGGAGCACTAACAGTCCATAACATGTATTACTACAACTTGTTTATGATATCTGTAGAATAAGCTTATTCTGAAATTTTAAATTTATTTATAACTAAACTAATTTAAATTCATTTTGTACTGTATTTCGGTTCATTTTAACTGGGATTTGGGGTTCTTCCTGACCTCCTTGTCCCTCTCCCTTTGTGCCCATTTTCCATATTGATCAGTAGTTGCTTTCTGTTCTCATGAGTTTTGTTATGGTTTATTCTGCAGAGAAAGAGATGCTGGATGCAAGTTTTGAAGATCCCTGCTTTTTATGGAACGCAGTTCTGTAAAATTTTCATAAGCTTCTTCGGCAATAACAGACACTTGTGATGGACCCTAGGAGCACTGCTATGTTAGGATTGGGTTCTGACTCCGAAGGGTTTTCAAGGAGGAGTCCCTCTGCCGCCGGCCCCGGCACAGCGGGGAGCGCGAGAGAAGCGGAGCTCCAGAGCCCCGGCCGAGGGGAGGAGGACCTCCGCCAGTGGCCCCGGGCACGGGGCGGCGAGGCCGGCCCGGAGGACGGTTTGAGCGGCGCACAGCAGCAGTTTTCAGTGAAAGAAACAAACTTCTCAGAAGGAAACTTAAAGTTGAAAATTGGCCTTCAGGCTAAGAGAACTAAAAAGCCTCCAAAGAACTTGGAGAACTATGTGTGTCGGCCTGCCATAAAAACAAGCAGCAAGCACCCGAGGAAAGCACTTAAGAGCGGGAAGATGACGGGCGAGAAGAGCGAGCGCTGCCCTTCCAAACGGGTGAGTCGGGGGAGTCGGCCTGCTGGCCGGCGGCGCGGGCTGCGGCCCGCAGTGCCCTGTCTGCTGCCCGCTCTCCTCCCGGGCAGTCCGGTCGCGAGCTCCGTGTTCCGAGTCTGTGTGTGACACGGCGGGAGGCTGCGAGGCTGGCCGGGCACGGGCGGGGCAGCGAGGGCGCTTGTGTTCGTGGGGCGGGTGTGCGAGGCGGGGACCGGCTCGTGCGGGCTGCGTGTGCAGGACAAGCCGCCCGTCTCCTCCCGTGGTGGGCAGTCGGACGGGGAAGAAATTGAGGCTCAAAGATGTTGAACCGTCATGAAACCGCTTACCTTTGAAGGTGGCGGTAAGGATCCAGTTCGCTACCATGTTGAAAGCTTTTGTGGGTTTTTGGGTTTGGTTTGGTTTGGTTTTTGGTTCTGGTCTTGTTTTGTTTTGTTTTGTTTTGTTTTTAGGAGAAGGAGGGAGAGAGTGTGAGGGGTAGGGGAGAGGCAGAGGGTGAGGGAGAGAGAGAATCTTAAGCGGGGCTTGATCTCACAACCCTGAGGTCATCACCTGAACCGAAATGAAGAGTCACACACTTAACTAACTGAGCCACCCAGGCGCCGCATATGTTGAAAGCTTTTGTAAAATGAATTGTTTAATACAAGGATTAATTCCTGTCACTCAAAGCAAGTTGATACATTAAAAATTGTCCCCTCTTTTTTTCTCTAATTTATTTCTTTTTATTTTTTATTTTTTTGTTCCCTCTTTCTCATAGGCCATCCAAATACAGGAACTAATTTTTCAGGGTGCCTGCATGGCTCAGTCGGTTCAGCTGACTGTGTTTGGCTCGGGTCGTGATCCTGGGATCCTGCGATTGAGTCCTGCGTTGGGCTCTCTGCTCAGCGGGGAACGTGCTTCTCTCCCTCTGCTGCTCACCATGTTTGTACTCCCACTGTCTCTCTCTCTCTTTCTCTCAAATAAATAAATAAATCTTCAAAAAAAATACACTAATTTTTCTTAACCCTATTTATTCTCTGCTGTAAAGATTCTAGATTTGTTTTAGGTTATGTGTTGATCACAAGTTTTAGTCTTTTTTCTTTCTTTTTTTTTTTTTTTTTAGGTTTTTTGTATTAATTAGAGATCGTGAGAGCGAGCCCAAGCAGGGAGTGGGGTGGGGAGAAAAGAGAGAAGCAGGCTCTGAGCTGAGTAAGGAGCCTGACACGGGGCTCAGTCCCATGACCCTGGGATCATGACCTGACCCAAAGTCAGCTAGATGCTTAACCAACTGAGCCACCCAGGCTCCTCTAGCCATTTCATACAATATTTAATTTTAGGCGATGGGCACCATATGTGCCCACTTGCATATTTAAATTATTTGTAAATATAAGTAAAACAATGAATCGAGGTAGAAACACTTGGCTTAACATTTTGGCTAAAATTTTGAAATATTGCTACATAAAATCACTCGATTTTTACTGATTACTTAACATCAAATTCATGTGCTTTCTGCATGTTAGCAGAAACCATAATGATGCAGGCTTTTTGTTCTTCAAATTGCTGTAGCATCCAGAAATTTTTAATAGTTGCTATTCTTCAAAGATCATAGGCATATAAAGTAGCTTGGGGTGTTTTGTTGATAAAATGAACTGTGAGTGAGTTAGATGAGAAGCCAGGGAAGAAATGGGTGTTCTACCAATATTTGCAAAAATGAACTCAATGAATCTTTGCTAACCTGGGTAACCTCCCCTGAGCCTTATTTTCCTCATGAACTCAAGGATTTCCTGCTGAACTCAAGGATTTTCATAAGGTTGATTGAAAAAGATTTTTATCTGGCTTTTTTCCTTGAAACAATGTTAGAGCTTATCTTCTACAGCTGGTTTGTAAAAGTCTCCAATATGATGGTCTTTTGTAATGTTTCTGCAGTCGTGTTTTTTTTTTTTTTTAAATAGTTCACACTGATGACGAGGTCTTGTACTCAGTGGATTTTACCTGCAGCACACACTCACTCTCGGCATGGGGTGGTTGCGATCGATCGTGTATCTTGTTACGTATCTTGTTACGAGTAGTCCGAGTAGTCCGTGGTTTCCGAGGCCGGTAACAGAACTGCTAGTCATAAGGTGATGTTTATTTTTCAGGCAGCTACTTTAGCACAGGATGTTGGGTGTGTTAGTAAACTTTGCATTAGTGCTTCAGGAGTGGAAAGGGCATGCACGGGCTATGCAGTCAGAACCCAGTTGAAATCCTGGCTTAACAACCACACATAAGCAGCTTGCTTTCTCTCACTCACACGTGGTCTTCTCATTCATAGTGCGGGAGTAGGGATGCCCTTCCTCAGTGGCTGTATGCAGAATTAGATTTATATGAAGCGTCTGGCATGCGATAGGTTCCTGTGAATGTTTTCTTTCCCTTGTTACAGCCTGAGGTAGGGCTTTATGTAACGTGCGGTCCCTGCGCTGTCTTTGCGACGGTGCGGTCCGCTCCGGATCCAGGTTTGTGTTTTTGCGTAGCTCTGACCAGCTTCTCAGAGGAGTTCATGACTCGAAAAAGACTAAGCATCTTTGGCTAAGGAAGGAAAGAGGGACTATTACGAGGCATGTTGTAGTCTCTAAAACAGGCCTTTACCAAATGCACCTGGAACATTTACCCCCAATTCTTTAAAAGCAGTTGGGTTTTTGTCAGTGTTGCTTTTAAAGCAGATCTTACACAGTGCCTGTGTGGCTCAGTCAGTTGTGTCCAACTCTTGGTTTCAGCTCAGATTGTGGTCTCTGGGTTGTGAGATCGAGCCCCGTGTTTGGCTCTGTGCTGAGCATGGAGCCTGCTTAGGATTTTCTGTCTCCTTCTCTCCTTCCCTAAAAAAATAAAATAAAAAATAAAGCAAATATTAGGCCTTACATTTCTATTTTTTTTTAAAAAGATTTTATGTATTTATTTGACAGAGAGAAATCACAAGTAGATGGAGAGGCAGGCAGAGAGAGAGAGGAGGAAGCAGGCTCCCTGCTGAGCAGAGAGCCCGATGTGGGACTCGATCCTAGGACCCTGAGATCATGACCTGAGCCGAAGGCAGAGGCTTAACCCACTGAGCCACCCAGGCGCCCCAGGCCTTACATTTCTAATGAAAACATAGATCATATATTTTATCTCTCCATTTATTTTCTGTTTTGGCAGTATTCAGAAAGCAAACACAAGACCCTCTAGAAAAAAATAAAGTATTTGCTGTTATGATTAGTATTGAATGATTGGTAACTGTATATGTAATTTTTTAAACTGTTTATGTAATTTTAAAAAGCAAAACCCAAGTTTAGTTCCATGAGTGAAATTTTTCCTTTTCTTGAATTATGTGACATACTGTTAAATTTATAGTAGTTTACTCATTAGCTCTGTGATTTTTTTTTTAAGATTTTATTTATTTATTTGATAGAGATCACAAGCAGGCAGAGAGAGAGGGGAAAGCAGGCTCCCCAATGAGCAGAGAGCCCGATGCGGACTCGATCCCAGGACCCTGAGATCATGACCTGAGCTGAAGGCAGAGGCTTAACCCACTGAGTCACCCAGGCGCCTCTGAACTCTGTTATTTAGAGGGATTCAGATACATCAACTAATTTACGAAAAATTTCAATTCATTGTTTAGGATCTGGCACGTTAATAATTGGAGTTTGAAGTTTAGTTCATTCTTTTGAGAAAATATTAGAGGATGATGCTCTTAATGTCTTTTATTTAAAGTTATATTAAAGATTTTAAGGGTCCTAATTCTGTTTTTATTTAAAGTATTTGTAATGTATTTTTTAGTATGTTTTTTAACTTGTTTTTATAGATAAAACTGACTTACGCTGTGTACTCGGCGTGAAGGTATGGTTGGTTTATGTTTCAGTAATTTTGAGGCTTTTCTGTATTTAAGTTTTGGCAAAACTGAAAATTTTCATATTAATGATAATAATAATAATAATAATAATAATAATAATAATTGAGTGTTGGCAGGAATCTGGGGAAACAAGCCCTCTCGTCCACAGCCGGTGTTGAGTAAATTGGTATGGAACTTTTTGAATTGTGCTGTTTTTTATTGGTGAGTTTTCAGGGTTCTTTATACACTCTGCGTGCAGGACTTGCTAATGTGAACTCCCCCGTGAGGGTTGTCTTCTCACCCTCTTGACCATGTGCTCTGATGCACGAGCACTTTCAGTGTTGATGAACTCCTGCTTATCTGTCTTTTCTTCTGTTGCCTGTGCTTCTGGAGTCCTATCTGAGAAATCACTGTCAAATCCCGTTTATTGAAGATTTTTCTTTATGTTTTTTTCAGGGTTTTATCATTCTTGCTCTGTGAATTCAGGAACTAATTCAGACTGCAAGAGATACTTCGGACGTGGGAAGCTATTATTAAAAACAATGTCATGTGTAGAGGCGCCTGGGTGAGTCCGTGAATTAAGCCTCGGACTCTTGATTTTAGCTCAGGTCATGGTCTGTGGGTGGAGAGACTGACCCTGACCGCCCCCCCCCCCCATCAAGCTTCATACTGTGTGTGGAGCCTGCTTACAGTTCTCCGTCTCCTTTTCCTTCTGTGCCTCTCCCACGACAAATAAAATCATGTGTAAGAGTATGGATATTGGACCAGAAGATGCTATTTGATTAGGTAATAAACTCCTATGATTCAGAATTTAAGAGATAAAAAAGGAAAAAACGAAATACTGTTACCGTTGTTACCCTTCTCCTCGCTGAGTAAATCTATTTTGGAATCGCCTTTTAGACAATCTCGTGATAACCCCTAACCAACTGTGATAACGATTAAGCAGAACAACCATTTCTCAATCAAAATGAGAAAACTGATGTGTATACTGAATGCATTTTCAGGTTTACATTTACATTTGGAAAATAATACTTCATTAAGAATTAGTTGTGTATTTTAAGTTTTTAAAATCTTATTTATTTTTTAAAAGATGTTATCTATTCAACAGAGAGAGACAGAGAAGGAACGCAAGCAGAGGCGTGGGAGGAGAAGCAGGCCCCCCACTGAGCAGGGAGCCGGGTGCATCAGGGCTTGATCCCAGCACCCTGGGATCCTGATGTGAGCTGAAGGCAGACAGCTAATGACGAGGCACCCAGGCACCCCTGTTTGTTTCTTTTTAGAGATTTTATTTATTTATTGGACAGAGAGCACAAGCCAGGGGAGAGGCAGGCAGAAGGAGAGGAAGAAGCCACCCGGGTGCCCCAAGAACTAGTTGTTTTGGAGCCAAAATTGGTGCAAAGAATCTTCCAGGAAAATCACTCCCAACATTTGAGTCTGTAACGTCTCCCACAAAGACATTAGGTATATACAGGTCAATGCGTGTGTCTCCCTCCTCCTGCAGTAACAGTTGGGGCGCCTCCATGCCTCAGTCGGCTCAGCGTCCAAGTCTGCTCCAGCTCAGGTCATGGTTCCGAGTTCCTGAGATTGAGCCTCACACTGAGCTCTCTGGGGAGTCAGCTACTCCCCTTCCCTGAACCCCTTCCCCCACCGTGCG
Organism: Mustela nigripes; assembly: GCF_022355385.1. Taxonomy (NCBI): domain Eukaryota; kingdom Metazoa; phylum Chordata; class Mammalia; order Carnivora; family Mustelidae; genus Mustela; species Mustela nigripes. The sequence continues at coordinate 65,924,121 of NC_081566.1, forward strand.
GGTGCGTGCTCGCTTGCTTGCACGCGCGTTCTCTTTCTCTCTGTCTCAGGTAAAGAAATAAATACAGTCTTTTTAAAAAACATTTCCTGTAAGGGGCGCCTGGGCGGCTCAGTCAGCTCAGTGGCTGCCTTCAGCTCAGGTCGGGATCTCAGGGTCCTGGGATCTTTGAGTCCTGCATCAGGCTCCCTGCTCAGCGGGGAGCCTGCTCCCCCCCCCCCCCATCTCTCGTTCCCCCTGCTCATGCTTGGTCTCTGTCTTTGTCAAATAAACAAATAAAATCTTTGAAAAACAACTTTTTGGGATGCCTGGGTGGCTCAGTTGGTTAAGCGGCTGCCTTCGGCTCAGGTCATGATCCCAGCATCCTGGGATAGAGTCCCACATTGGGCTCCTTGCTCAGCAGGGAGCCTGCTTCTCCCTCTGCCTCTGCCTGCCTCTCTATCTGCCTGTGCTCGCGCTCTCTGACAAATAAATAAATAAAATCTTAAAAAAATAATAAAAATAAAAAAACAACTTCTTGTGCAAATTGGGTTTTGTTGTCTTGCCACTTCATGTGGTGTCTGTCGTTTCGGAAGTTGTCTGAGTGGTCTCTCCACTCTTCTGCAGCAGCATTTCAGCAAGTGAGGATAGAGGTGGAAGCCCTAGTATCTCCTACATGCCTTATGCCCAGACGTAGACGGTGGCGGTGCTGGTGCCTTCCTCTCTGGCGTGTAAGCAGCAGTGCAGTGTCACAGTCGCGCAGCATCTGTACTTACGTGTGACCCTGGTTTGCTCAGGCGACTCTGCCCAAACAGGCACTTTCGAGACAGATGAAGAGTAACCAAAATGTGTTTTCCTGCGGCCGGTTATTAAAACTGAAACTTGTTTGAGGTTAATGGGATTGGGGTCTGTTTCAGTGCCAGTGTACCCTGATAACAGTTTAGGTCACAGAGTGTTGAGCCTCTAGTGCTGTGCTGACTGACATTTTGCCAGTGAATAGTTTCTTTGGTGTCATTTTAGCCTAGTTGAGTGGCTTTAATGAGCACAATGGATTATAAATAAAATTTACAGCGCTAATTATAATTTTCCTCCAAAAGATAGTTTTCTGTTTGGGAAAGAAATGTCTGCACTGACGTAATAGATTCTTTAGGAAACAGCTCATTGAAGAGGTAATTTTGAATTTGAGTCAAGTGATTTTTATGGAGAGTTATTAAAACCCACATGAATCCAAGTATTCTAATTAAGCCCTTTCGGTCTGAGATTTTATTTAATTACAGAACTGATGGTTTAATGTTTCTTTAATAAGAAAACATACGGATAATAATAATAGTATCTCAGCCCTTGCTTAGTACAGCTCATTTGCCGAGCAGTTTTTAAATTGCTGCACACAAATCCCAATTGTTTCGAAATGAAATGTTGAGGGAAAAAATGGGTTAGATACTATCTAGGTTTTGGCTTTTCTTTCTTTCCTACTTTTTTCCTCCCCAGAGAGAGAGAGAAAGAGTGCACATGAGCCAGGGTCAGAGGTGTGGGGCAGAGGGAGAGGAGGGGAAGAGAGACTCATAAGCAGGCTCCATGCCCGGTGCAGAGTGTGATGTGGGCCTGGATCTCATGACCTACGCCGAAATCAAGAGTCTGAGGCTTAGCTGGCTGAGCCACCCAGGCGCCCGTGTCTGTTACACTTCAGCTAACTGGTCAGGGGATTAATCGTTTACTTGTATTACTTGGAAATTTACTGGTATGACTTCTGTTATTAATGATTGTACTTCTCACAACGGAAGGTCAGGATTTGGGTCACTTAATTTTAAACAATCTCTAGCCTCACAGTATTCTTTGATTTATCTGTTTCTCCATAAAATACTGAAGTGCCATCCTGGGCAGTACACAGGTTGTTACTGTGTGGTAGCTTCCATAATAAAAACACATGCAGAGTGTTGAGGAGTTCACAGAGTCATTGGGAGGAGGTGGGTGGAGTGTATGCTGGGCAGATTTGCAGAGGGGTTCGTGTTCAGAATTCGGTATTGGCATCTTGGCTAGAACTGCTAGAAAGAAAGAGGCTTTGGGGGCCAAAGTAAATATAAGGGCGCAGAGGCACAGCTAGCGTGTTGCACAGACATTTATCAGTTGTGATGACAGGACAAGAATTTGAAGCCCTTTAGTGTAGGCGAGTGCTGAGAAAATACACTGTGGAGGACTAGTTGGGGGGGCTTACATGTTCTGCTTTCTTGTGTCATACTCAGAACTTAGGGAAACTGCATTTTTTGTCTACATTTTCTTCTTAAGAAATCTTGGGTGAAAGTTTCTTCTCTGTTTTGACTTACAAAGTTTTTAAATTTTTGAACCATGTAGTGTTGCTTCTAACATAAAATTTTAAAAAAATTGTATGACCATTCCCATTTTTTTTTTTTTTTTTAAGGTTTTATTTATTTATTTGACCGAGAGAGAGATCACAAATAGGCAGAGAGACAGATAGAGAGATGAGGAGAAGCAGGCTCCCTGATGAGCAGAGAGCCCGATGCGGGACTCCATCCCAGGCCCCTGGGATCATGACCTGAGCCGAAGGCAGAGGCTTAACCCACTGAGCCACCCAGGCGCCCCTCCCATTTGTTTTTAAGGATTTTTTCCCTTTGTTTTTAAAGTTCTGACATTTTGTGGCTGTACTTTATATTAGAAAGAGGAAACATTGAAGTTAAAATTGATTTTTTGGAAAGTTTTTTTTTCTTTTTTTAGAGAAATTTGGAATTATTTTTAGTTGTAGTTAGTAGGAGCCGTGTCCTTTTTAGCTGAAATGTTAAATCTTACCGAGCTACAGTACCCGCATCTTACTTTGATCTGTTAGTACTGAAGGGCCTCTGGGCGGGCTGGTGCTGCTTGTGGAGCGCACAGAGCTGCACCAGCAGGTGGCGATGGAGAGCCGGGTCAAGCATGGGTTGCAGGGATTTAACTCTAAAAGGGGAAAGGGAATTGAGGTGTATTAGGGGTTTAGGATACAGCTGGCGAAGCTCAATGTGACTGTTCGTGGTGTTGGTTTGTTTAAAGATTGAAAAAAAAAAAAAAACTTTATTTGACAGAGAGATCACAAGCAGGCAGAGAGAGAGAGAGAGAGAGACAGAGGGAAGCAGGCTCCCTGCAGAGCAGAGAGCCCGATGCGGGGCTTGATTCCAGGACCCTGGGATCATGACCTGAGCTGAAGGCAGAGGCTTTACCCACTGAGCCACCCAGGTGCCCCTAAAGCCAATCTTAATGTAGTTCTGTTTCATAGAATTAAGAATTCTTTTTCCAGAAGAAAAGGAAACTTGTTGTATGTTTAATTCCCCCTTCTGCCCTTACAACTAAAAGGTGGGAAAATATGAGGACATAATCCAAGATCTGAATAATGACCTCATCTTTTTGTTAAAGATGAGGACACTTGGTCCCAGCGAGTACCTAATGTCAGGAGTTAAACAGAAGTATGTAGGACTGGAGGGAGACCTCCCAATGAAGGGAGTGGGTCATTGTTTGCGTGTTAACTGTGATGTCCTTGGGACCCTTTTTATAGATATGGGTCTTCGAACTGGATGTATGGTGTTCCTAAGGCTTTTGTTTATCTGGAGTCTATTATCTAAATTGCGATTATACAGATTAGCAAAAAAAAAAAAAAATCATACGAGCAAAGATGGCAGAAATGGCAGTGTTGGTAAAGTGAGATAGTAACCACTACTCACGCTTCAAACAAAATAGGTTCTGAGCTATTAAATTTGGTCTTTTTCTACCTTCATGTTGTAACAGTCAAGTTTTTGTCTACTGTGTGTATATTACCATTAGTTTTAGAAAACATCTCAACGTCAAAACACGTTAGTAGTAAAGAGTTCTGCTACTGTGTTAGGAAGTCAGAGTTTAGGAGATGGGCAAAGGCATTCTGACACAGACGCACAGATGGTAGATAGGTACACTAGAATATTTTAGGTATTTTTAGCCAAGCTACATGGGATTAGTAACACCTCAGAATATATGTGAAAGGAGAAAGATGATCCTAACACTTGCAGAATTCAGTGGTAACTTTCACAGTAACAACAATGAAGTAAGGTAGACCCTGCTTCTGAACCCCACCTTTTTATTTTGCACCGAAATTGCTGAGTGTGATTATCCCGTAGTTCCTTGTCTAGTCCCTCATTGCACGGGTAGGAACTACAAAGACTGCTGAGGAAGTCACAGACAGATGCTGATGGCTAGAAGCCAGAGCAAAAGGATGCTTGGTCACTTTTTGTTAAGCTGCTTATTGATTGTGACGCTAGGAATTATCAGACAACTGGAAATTGTCCTGCACGCACTTGATGACACATTTTTCTGTTGCAATCTCAAGAAGTAAATTAGCTAACATCAAAATGAAAAATTAGAAAGATGAATTTGTTACTAAGTTCTTAAATAAAAAGCAAAGAGAAAAAAGTTTCATTTGAAATAGAGAAAGGAGGGCCGATGGGACAGTAGAAAGCCTCAGCCCACCTGTCGCCCAGTGCTGGGGAAGGGCCCCTGAGCTGTAACCTCGCCGCTTCCACTGCGCATGGTTCCATTGTCTAACATGTCACCTTGTAGTGCAGTTCGTGGTTTTTCTTTTGTTTACTAGTGAATGAATGCTCCTTGAATGTTAGGGCAATCATTTTAGTTTTTGCATTTAAGGATCAAAACTCTACTTAAAAAATAGGTCATTAAGGGCTCCTGGGGGGCTCAGATGGTTAAGGGTCTGCCTTTGGCTCAGGTCAGGATCCCGGGGTGCTGGGATCAGCCCCGCATCGGGCTCCCTGCTCAGCGGGAAGCCTGCTTCTGCCTCTCCCTTGCCCCTGCTTGCATTCCCTTCCTCACTGTCTCTCTTTCTCTGTTAAATAAATAAATAAAATCTTAACAAAAATAGGTCATTGAGATTATGGACTGTGTGTCAAGATCTGCAGGCATTAAAAACAGCAACAGCACAAACAAAACCAGCCCCAGCACCAGAACTACGCACCTTAACATTCATCTAGCTCAAGAACAGAGGATTGGTTTCTGTAGCCCTGAGATGGTGCTTTTGCGTAAATTTCCCCAACTGAAATACTCATATTTTCTCCTTTCAGTTACTAAAAGTGTGTATTAAAACTTTTAGGTCTATTTAAAACAATCTATAGTTTGCTGCTTTTAAGAAATTAGCGTTATTATCTGTGGCTGTTTCATGAATTTCCTGGTGAATCACAACTTTGACGACCCTTAGAAAAGCCGTTCATCTTGCAGTAGGTCAGACGAAGCCAGATGTGTGGGTCTCCACATCGCGGAGAGATAAACCAAGCTGTCTGCAGTGTCTCCATTCGGAAACAGCCCCGCATTAGGTTCTTAGTTTAGGAAAACATTTTTGGATGTCAGGTACCTTTTCAAAGCATTTAACACATCTTAGTGACTCAATCACTAACAGACGATACAAATGAGCCCTAGTGACACTTTTATCATCACTGCTGTTGATGCTGTTTATCCCAGGGCCTTTTTTTCCATTTTTGACCAGTTTTTTTTTGTGTTTAGGCTCCTTAGCTCTATCCAGGAAGTAAGGGGTCCCATTCTCTCATCTAACCGCACCTTGTGAGTTGTGTCCTCTGTGGGAGCAGTCTTCCTTGTACCGGCGTAGGAGCAGGTCCAGAATAGAAGACTGCATCATCCGCTGCTGCTTTTCCGCTCCCGGGTTCTTGTTGGCAAAAGTTACTGGAGCTGGAAGACCTGATGGTGTACAGGTCCTGCTTTCAGTAGGCTTCTGTTGTCTTCCCTTCATACGGACTGTTTGTTTTGGAAGCTGCTTGCGCTGCTTACTTTGTAGTGGAAAAGAGGAGAGAGGTTGGCTTGGGGCCCAGCTTCTGCACGGCAGCGGCTGTTATGCAAATTATGGTGGATCTCATATTTCTGTAAAGGCTTCTTTTCTTTACATACACAAACAGCTAAGGGGCAGCAACGATCCGTCTTAAGCCTTGGAGACAAAACAAGATGCCACTCTTCCCAAAATACCTTTCATTATGGCAGCTTCTGCTGCCGTAAATGGAGGGGAAAGCAGATCTCTTCTGCTGCACTGTGAACACGGCTATAAATGTACCAGGAAGAGTCAAACTCTCATAGTCAGTTCCAGCAGGTTCATCCTCATTTCTTGCATTTTGTAGTAGAATCTTCTCTAATTAGTGCTGCATTTGGCTGATAGGGCAGTTCACTTTCTCTTAAAGTGTTGGATGTTAATGATATCTGCTTGAGTCTGTATCATGGTTTGTTTGAATGGTGTACAAAATGAGGTACAGCAAATGTGAATATTTCTCATTTATTTGTTGATCTTGCTAATGGAAAAAGTCATTATTGAACCACATTGAAAGACGGCATAGCTTTCTTTAAGTCCCAGGGAATTAAGCCTGAACATCATCACAGTGACTTGCTAATTCACATGCTGCTTTTTATTGTTGCCTGTTCATATCTTTTATTTCATTTTAATGACCATAAATCACTACAGAGATGCTCACATACAGACTGCTCTGTAAGTGCACATTGCTAATTAATTTTGAGATATAGCTGCACAGAAGCAAATGAAAACTTTTGGGGAGACATCAGAATTAAAGGCCTTACATGATGAGATAACAAAACCTAGGGATTTTATGAAACTGACTGAGCCAGCCCCTGTGTTTCTAATTTCTAACATAGTTTTATGAGTAACTTAATGTTTCTTACTATTTGGGGAAAATTTTGTCCATAAACCTTTTCCTTTACATTTTTTAGTGGTTGTACTAGAGTTGGCAATACACAGTTAAACCTAAGCCAAGTTCACTTTCAGATAACACTATCATTTCAAGGGTACATTGTGATAACAAAATCACCCAAATTCCTCCCTACCCTCCTTTATATCATCACCATTGTTCATTTCACTTATATATAAGGATATCAGGCCTTTTCATACATTGTTGCTATTATTTTAAACAGACTTACCTGTTATATCAACTAATAATAAGAAAAATAAAAGCTTCTATGTCACCTTCAGTTTTTCCTTCCTCAGTGGTATTCCTTTCTTTTTCTAGATCCGAGTTTCTGAACCATCATTTTCCTTCTCTCTAAAGAACTTTGAACATCTTAAAAAGCAGGTCTGCTGGATTAGAGTCCCTCAATTTTTGTCAGTGAAAGTCTTTATTTCTTCTTCATTTTCATTTTTATTTATTTTTTTAAGATTTTATTTATTTGTGGGCACCTGGGTGGCTCAGCGGGTTAAGCCACTGCCTTCGGCTCAGGTCATGATCTCAGGGTCCTGGGATCGAGTCCCGCATCGGGCTCTCTGCTCAGCGGGGAGCCTGCTTCCTCCTCTCTCTCTCTGTCTGCCTCTCTGCCTACTTGTGATTTCTCTCTGTCAAATAAATAAATAAAATCTTTAAAAAAAAAAAAAAAAGATTTTATTTATTTGACAGAGAGATCACAAGTAGGCAGAGAGAGAGGGGGAAGCAGGCTCCCTGCCAAGCAAAGAGCCCGATGTGGGGCTCAATCGCAGGACCCTGGGATCATGACCTGAGCTGAAGGCAGAGGCTTAACCCACTGAGCCCCCCAGACTTCCCTCTTCTTCATTTTTAAAGGGTAGTTTCACAGAATACTGAATTTCAGGTTGGTGATTTTTTTTTTTTTTTTACACTTAAATTTCAGTCTGCTGTTCTTGCTTGCATGGTTCCAAGAAGACGTTAGATATAATTCCTACCTTTGCTTTTCTGTAGGAAAGGTGTTTTTCCCATCTTCTTTCAGGGTTTTTCCCCCCCTTTTTTTCTTTCTTTTTAAGAAAGTTTTGTTTGTTTGAAGAGAACAAGGGCAAGCGGCAGAGGGGCAGAGAGAAGCCTGATGTCCTGCTCTGGCCGAGGACCTGGCATCATGACCGGAGCACAAGGCAGACACTTAACTGACTGAGCCACCCAGGCGCCCCTTTATCTATGACTTCTGTGGTTTGAAAGTGATGTGTGTAGGTTTGTTTTGTTTGCATTTTTCCTGCTTATTGTTCGTTGAGCTTTCCGGACTTTCGGGCTCCCTTGCCGTGTTCCCGTGGCGCCGGCGCCGTGCCGTTGCCGGTTCTTCATCTCCTGGCCTGTCTTTTCCTAGTCTTTTTTTCTGTTCAGTTTTGGAGGTTGCTATCGAGACAGCCTTCAACTCGGAGATTCCTTCTTTCCTGAGCCGTGGTGAGGCCGCTAAGGAGCGCGTGCGGGCCGTTCGGCGTTTCTCAGTGTTCCCGTTCCCGCCGCTGTGCTCGGCCCGCGGCGCGTCCGCCGCGCTCTTCCTAGTCGCTGCGCCGGCCTCTGCGGTGGCGCTCCAGCCCGATTTCGGAGTTGGCGGTGCTGGAGCACGTGCGGGGACGCACCGTCGGACGGCCCCGAGCCGCGGCCGCGCGGGGAGCGGGAGCCGCAGCCGCGGGGCCACCCGCCGAGCCGCGGGGCCGCTTTCCCCGGCGGCCGCGGCGCTCGTCGCCCGTCCCGCGGCTCCCGGGGTGGCGCGCCGCTGCCCCCGGACTTCGAGTGCCGCGGGGCGGGCTCGGCTCCCGCGCTCAGCCTCGGTGGCGGGAGCGCGATCCGCCGGCCGCACGGGCGCTTCTCGGTCCGCCGCGGGAGCGCGCGTTTCCTCCCGCGGAGCGTGTGGGCTCGACCCGCCGCGACAGGCCGGGCCGTGCTGAGGAGCGTCGCCGGAGGCCTCCGACGTCCCCCGCGGGGTCCCTTCCCGTCCCCCGGCGGTGCTCCTCCCGGTGAGGACCCGGGGCGGACGCCGGGCTGGAAGCGGGCTCCGGCCCCGGCCGTCGTGCTGCGGCGTCGAGCGCCCAGCCTGTCCCGGGCCGCCGGTCAGCGTCCGGCGCGTCCCCGCAGCCCGGGCGGCCGCGGGAGTCTGCCCTGCCCCGGCCTCCCGTCCGCCGCGGCCCCGGGAGCGCGCTGGCTGCGGCGTGTGCAGCCGCGTTCCCCGCGTCCGACTTCCCGGCGGCGCCGCGCCTGCGCACGCGGTCGCCGAGGCTGCGGGGCCGCTGACTGGGCCGCGCGTCTGCGTTTCCGGCCGCGGCCGCGCGCGCGCCGGGGCGTCCCAGCTTCCGTGTGGCCGCGGACGGCGGTGGCCGCGCGCGCTCCCGCCCGGGGCCCGCGTGCCGCGCGCGCGCGGCCCTCCGGGAGTCCCGGTGCACGGCGGGGAGCGCTCCGCACCTCCGCGGCCGTCGGGCGGTGAGTTCCGGGGTCTCGGGCGCAGCCGCTGCGGGACCGCGGCTCCGGTTCTGCGGACGTGGCCCTGGAGCACGTGCCCAGAACACCGCTCGCCAACAGCGTTGCTTATTCATTGCCCCGCGACACCGCCCGCGCGGGCCGAGGGGCCGAGCTGCGGAGCCGGATGCAGGGCTCGATCCGGGGCTCCGGGGTCGCGACCTCGCCCGGAGTCCTGCGCGTCTGTTCTGCTGTCCGCATTCACGAAACGACCAGGAACCGTCAGTCTGTCCGCGACTGTCCGTCCTGCACGTCCGTTTGGCCCGGCGCGCGCCGTGGGGCAGCCGGAGCTGCCGCTGTCGGGCGGCGGACGCGGGGCGGCGCTGACCTCGGGCTGCGGGGCGCTCGTGCGGCGGCGTGTGTGGCGCGGGGCGCGAGCTGGCCCGGGCCGGCCGCGGTGGCGCGCAGGGGGTGTAGGAGCGCTGCTCGGGGGCGTGTGGGCAGAGCGCAAGGAGCGCTGCGGCCGCTGGGCCGTGGTCACTCGGCGGCGCGAGACGTGTTTCTGCGCGGAGGGCCCCGCTGTTGCACGCGTGTCCGTGTGCTCTGACGGCCCCGACTTCTTAGACTTTTCTCTAGGCCTGGAGCAGAGGCGGGGGGCGAGCTCGCTCTGCGGCTCCTCGCGGGAACCTTTGAGCCGCGTGGACACGCTGTGATTTCGTGTGCGCGAACCATGAAGGAGTGCCCAAGAGCGATTTCTCTTGAAAGCTCCAAGGGTGAGAGTAAGACGTTTCACCTAAAAGTCACTGTTCCGTGTTCCTTCGCCCAGTGCAGGAAGATGCTAGGAAGGCGAGGATGACGGTAAGAACGGGAGTCTGTGGCCCAGTCTTTTATGATCCCTTACGTTCCATCAGCGTCAGGACTTGACCTGTTTGCGTTGACTTAGATGACCTGTTTATACTGTCAGTCCCCTCGTTTGACTGTTTGGTAGTCGTTGAGACAGACAGAGAACATGACAAGGAAGAAGGTCAGAGGGAGAAGCACACTGACTCCCCACCGCGTGGGGAGCCCGATGGGGGCTCGATCCCGGCGCTCCAGGATCGTGGCCCGAGCCGAAGGGTGTTGCGGAACCAGCTGAGCCCCAGGCGCGCTGTGTGATGGTTCTTTTAGCAACTAACAGCTTTTGTGATTATATATATTTCAGCATTTCGGTTTTACAATAATACATGTACCTCTGCTTATTTAACGTTAACACATGATGCCCATAAGAAAGTTCTTCATGTTTCAGATAGAATTCGTTAAAGTGAATATTCGGGGCGCCTGGGAAGCTCAGTGGGCTAGAGCCTCTGCCTTCGGCTCAGGGTCCTGGGATCGAGCCCCGAGTTGGGTTCTCTGCTCGGCAGGGAGCCTGCTTCCCCCCCTGTCTGCCTGCCTCTCTGCCTGCTTGTGATCTCTCTGTCACATAAATAAATAAAATCTTAGAAAAATAAATAAAGTGAATATTCAAATAATACCACAAATCCAAGTGTGATGCCTTATTTGTATTACTGACAGTGTTAGAAAAATTGGTAGTAATCTGTTATGTTGATTACTTCTAAGTTTTGAATACCAGAAATAACATGAATGTAAGCATTTAGTTGTTTGGCTTTCTTTCTTTCTTTCTTTCTTTCTTTCTTTCTTTCTTTTTAAGACTTTATTTATTTATTTGTCAGAGGGAGAGAGAGAGCACGCACATGGGCGCACACAAGCAGACAGAGTGGCAGGCAGAGGCGGAGAGGGAAGCAGGCCCCCCGCCAAGCAAGGAGCCCGATATGGGACTCCATCCCGGGACCCTGGGATCATGACCTGAGCCAAAGGCAGTGGCTTAACCCACTGAACCACCCAGGAGTCCCAGTTGTTTGGCTTTCTTGAGACTGAAGCCAAACTTGGTAAAAATCTGCCTTGAAGTATAAATTGATAATATCTTTTAGAAGGAGATATTTTAAAATATTTCTGTAATTTTTACTATTCTCCTATCTTCCTCCTATAACTTGCCCTTTCTTTAGATTCTGTGACTGTATTTCACAAGGTCTCATTTTCTTTATTCTCCTTCACTTTTTTGGTAGTCACTCATAGTAATGACAAAATATAAAAGCCCTATCTTGTAGCATTTATTTCTTCCATTATTCTGTTGAGTTTGAACATGTTTTCTTGTTCTGCTATGTAATTCTTTGCTTTGTTCATATCTTTGTTCATTTTAAAATACAGTTTCTCGGGCACCTGGGTGGCTCAGTGGGTTAAGCCGCTGCCTTCGGCTCAGGTCATGATCTCAGGGTCCTGGGATCGAGCCCCGTATCGGGCTCTCTGCTCAGCGGGGAGCCTGCTTCCTCCTCTCTCTCTGCCTGCCTCTCTGCCTGCTTGTGATCTCTCTCTCTGTCAAACGAATAAATAAAATATTTTAAAAAAAATTTTTAAGTACAGTTTCTCATTGTTGTTATTTTTTTAAAAGCTGTATCCCAGTGGGGAGCCAGGGTGGCTCAGTTGGGTTAAGTGTCTTACTCTTGGATTCAGCTCGGGTCATGATATTGGGGTCTTGAGATAGAGTCCTGCGCTGGGGTACCTGCTGAGCAGAGTCTGCTTCTTTTCCTTCCCCCTCAGCCCGCCCAGCCTCTGCTTGTGCTTGCTCGTGCTCTCTCTTTCTTCCAAATAAACAAATAAATCTTAAAAAAAAAAAAGGTAATATCTCAGTGGTTTCCTTTACATATATTTTTGTTACCTTCCTCCCAGAAAAATATACTCCTGTCTAGAGAAGAATTTAAAATTAATCGGGAAGGAAAAAATGAAACAAGATGGGATCAGGAGGGAGACAAACCATAAAAGACTCTTAATCTCACAAAACAAATTGAGTATTGCTGGGGGGAGGCGAGGAGGGAGAAGGTGGTGGGATTATGGATATTGAGGAGGGTATGTGCTGTGGTGAATGCTGTGAAGTGTGTAAGCCTGACAATTCACAGACCTGTACCCCTGGGACAAATAATACATTATATCTTAATAAAAATAATTAATAAATAGCATGCACACACACACACACACACACACATAATTGGGGGCGGGGAGATGAAGGTAACCAGGCAGATTTTCAAAAGAAGCCAATGAAATATATTTTCTGGATATGAACGGTTTATTTTTATGATGAAAAAAGTAGAGTCATTTACATTTAAAGACTCAGTCGTACTTGTTTTGACAGTACATGTGCTAAAATTAGAATGATACAGGGAAGATGGCCCCTGGGCTAGGAAGACAGACAAATTTTTGAAGTGTTCCTAAAGAAATATATAAAGGCTCAGTGAATAATAGTTTAGCTTTCAATTTAGACACTGCTGTGGATAGAATAGTGAACTGGAAAACAGTATTGAGAAAATTACCTGGAAAACAGTATTGAGAAAATTACCTAGAATGTAGCACAGCCAGAGATGTCAAATAGGGTAAAAAGAATTACAGTAGATAAAGGATGATTGTGAGTCTAATATGTCCCAGTTGGAGTCCTGAAGAATAATTGAGGAAACCTAATATTTGAAGGGTAATAGTCCCAAATTGAATATTCATGATGGACACGTTCTAAGAAGGGCCGATAAAGCTATGTCTATATTAAGGCACATTAAGTGAATTTCTAGACTATCGAAGACAAAAATATATATAAAACAATGAGAATTAGAGGAGCAACAGTTAAATATCCGCCTCCAACCATCAATTAAAGAAAGGTTAGGGAACAAAAGAGTTATGTCTTTGAATGCTGAGAATAAGTAATTGTCGGTTCTGAACAGGGCTTCCCCTGCTGACAAGTTTTAGCAGACTGGATTGCAGATGTAGCAAGGATATTGTTTCCAAATACTTTGCTGGGAATTGTAAAAAAACAGTCACTTTTGTAAAAACAATGAAGGATAAAACGGTTTCAAGAACACAGGAGACATATGAGGCATTTGAAGGTGTACAAAGACAAATAGAAGAAAAAAATTCTAGAAAAGTGCAGTTAGAAGCAGCACATGTGAAAACAGTGGGGAAGAAGGAACAAGATGGAAATGAACAAAGTTCAAAAGGATGGGCAATGTGTGATAGAATGGGAAGAGGGAAGAAGTAAAAGTATGCGTGATTGGCATCTTCAAATAGAAAGGCCGAACTTTTTATTAGCTGAATGTAAAGACATTGTTAAAATGATAAAAAAATTTCTGGGTCCCTGGGTGGCTCAGTTGTTTAGACATCTGCCTTTGGCTCAGGTCATGATCCCAGAGTCCTGGGATGGAGCCTCACATCAGGCTCTCTGCTCGATGGGGAGTTTGCTTCTCCCCTCTCTCTCGGCCCCTTCCTCCTGCGCCTGCTTGTGTCTGTCTTACACTCGTGTGTTCTCTCTCTCTCTCTCTCTCTCTCTCAAATAAAGAAAATCTTTTTAAAAGATAAAAATAAATTTAAAAATAATAGAAAATTTCAATAAATAGATTGAGAGGGCTTGTTAGATCTCATTTAATATTGTTATAGATTATGTGTCATGGAAACAACTGCAGTGTTAGACTTGATCAGTGAACCTTATAATCTCCTTTGTGATCCAGGTCAAAGGATCAAGTTACCTCTGGGAGGATAAACTTCAGCGTGTTCTTGTCAAAATTCAGAACCAAAATAGCAATTTTCTTAATGCCCTCAAGTCGGACAGCTCATCTGTATTAAAAGGATATTGACCAACTTTTTTGAACACTTGAATTTGGAGTATATTATGTTCATTCTTCAGCAAACTGTGGAAGACAACCTTCATTCTTTCTGTTAGCCAACCAGGAGAAGAATGGGAAGGCTAAAGCAAATATTATAGTAAGGGTTGGAAAATGTCATTTAAAGGTGATACAGTGGATAAAGATGTAATACAGTGAAAACAGTCAGCAGTCCTATAAGTGAGTGATGAGGCAAGAGCAGGGAGAGTGTGCTAATCTAATCGCTACTGATAGAAAGCAAGTATCGAAAACTACGTGATCGGTTTTTGAATTTCGAGAAGTATACATTTTCTAGAATTTTAAATTTAACTGATAAAAAAAAGTATATTCCACACAGTGTAAAAAAAAAAGTTTAGGCTATGAAAAGTCCCAAGTGAAACAAAAATGTTCCTGTGTGTCAGGCTACTAGGGTTGCCGTAACAACAAATCATAGACCAGATGGGTTAAAAACCATCTCTGTTCTGGAGTTTAGAAGTCCAAGATCATTTTGTTGTCAGGGTGGGTTTCTGGTGAAGACTCTCTTCCTGGCTTAGACATAGTCATTTTCTTGATGTGTCCTCTTGTGATCTCTTCTCTGTGAATGCAGAAGAAGGAGAGCTCTGGGCTCTCTTCCTCTGACAGGGACCCCATTTTCCTAGATTTGGGCCTCACCTTTCTAACTTCCTTTATGCTGAAGTAGAGGTCTCCTTCAAGGGCCTGTCTCCAGACTCAACCACGTTTAGGGGGTGAGGGTTAGGGCTTTAGCATTCGAATTTTGGGGCACATACTTCAGTCCGTAACAGATGGAGTTTCACAAAAATGGAACTTGCAGTAAACTACCATAAAGAATAAAAACAAACCGTATTCTCTGGTCAGGATGGAGAAAGACTAGAAATTAATAAAAGCAGACAACAAAAAGACCTAATGGTTTGGAAATGAAACGGAAGGTTTTATGTAGCAAGTGTAGCCCGGAAGCAGACAGAAGGGAGGGAAGACAGATAAATAGAATAAGTAGTGCTAAAGGACAGATCATTCCAAATACAGGAGAAGTTAAAAGAAAGTTGGAATAATTCGGTTTTTTGCTTAATTATATGCAAATAAGGGGCTCCTGTCTGGCTCAATTAGTGGAGCTTAGGGCAGTTAGTTCAAACCCCCTCACACTGGGTGTGGAGATTACTTAAAAATAAAATCTTAATAAATGTGAAAACATGGGTAAGCATAATTTTTTTTTTTTTAAATTAATTTACTGGGACGCCTGGGTGGCTCAGTAGGTTAAGCCTCTGCCTTTGGCTCAGGTCATGATCTCAGGGTCCTGGGATCTAGCCCCGGGCTCTCTGCTCAGTGGGGAGCCTGTTTCCCCCTCGCTGCCTGCCTCTCTGCCTGCTTGTGATCTCTGTCTCTGTCAAATAAATAAATAAAATCTTTTAAAAAATAAAAATAAAAAGATAAAGATAATTTACTAAATCTGATTCCAGAAATCACAGAAAATTTTAGCTTTATGATCATTGAAAATTAATAATAGAGAATTCTCTCAGAGTTAATACTATTGCCCAGAAATCCTGTTCCTGGCTCTGGTTTCATTCTGTAAAACCTTGAGGAAACCAATAATTCCAAAATTATCGAGACATTTGCGGAGCCTAAGAATGAGAAGAAAGCAAGCATAGTATTCTGAAGCCTTAAAAAGATACACAGAAAGGGAGACAACACGATAATCTTCCCTGAGCTCGTGCTCAGCTGCTTCTGAGTATGGGCAAGTTTTGCTTCAGCTTACTTTTGAATATGTGCACAAAGAGGACTACACACACTCCTGTTAGATTTGTTGAATTCAAGGTATATTACTGTGTTATTTCCACTGTTCAAGAATGAAAATCTGTAATTTTTAATGATTAAAACGTATCCTTTGTAATAAATAGCCATATAGTTCTGTAAGGGCTTCATTTTATTTATTTATTTATTTATTTTTTTAAAACATTTTATTTATTTATTTGACAGAGAGAAATCAAAAGTAGGCAGAGAGGCAGGCAGAGAGAGAGAGGGAAGCAGGCTCCCTGCTGAGCAGAGTGCCCGATGCGGGACTTGATCCCAGGACCCTGAGATCATGACCTGAGCCGAAGGCAGCGGCTTAACCCACTGAGCCACCCAGGTGCCCAAGGGCTTCATTTTAGTCCTTGAAAGTATTGAGTCTTTAAATGTCAAAGCAAAGGTTGTTTATTTTTTGTTTTTTGTTTTTTTACCTATTTTGACAAAAATATGCTTATTTCAACGTAATTTGGCAAGATAGAAATAGATTTGCTTTATATTTCATGGAAACAAGTTTATAGGTATCTTTTATTTTTATAGAATGGTGTGGTAGCCCTGTGCTTAAGGCATTTATGGCATTAGCAATTGGTAGCCAAGGCTGGCAGTCTTTAACTGCAGTTACAATTTTCTTAGTTAAAAAATATGAAGCTGTGCGGTATAAGGGGACAGCACAGTGATCCTTTCGGTGATGGGAGCATTCTGTATCTTGACTGTAGTGGTAATACATGCACCTGCACAGGTGATAAAATGGTATAGAAGTGAACACATATACATACACACACACACACACACACACACACGAATACATGTAGAACTGGGAAAATCTGAATAAGGTCAGTGGATTATGTTAATATCAATATCCTGGTTGTGGTAACTATACTTTGGAAAGGTGTTATTGGGGGGACTTGGGTAAAGGGTATACCGGATCTCTGTTATTTCTCACAACTGCAGGTGAACCTACAATTATCTCAAAATGTTTATTTAAAGGAGGGACGCCTAGGTGGCTCAGTTAAGCATTTGCCTTCAGCTCAGGTCGTGGTCCTGGGGTCTTGGGACTGAGCCCAGTGTCAGGCTGCCTGCTCAGTGGGGAGTCTGCTTGTCCCTCTCCCTGTGCCCCTAGCCCCGACTCATGATCGTGCCCACGTACACAAACACACACACACACTCTTTCTCTCTTTCTCTCTCAAATAAATAAAATTTTTTTCAAAAGTTGTTTATTTAAAGGAAAAAAGGCACTATGTATGGTTGGTTGTTTTTTCCTAGAAATGTAAGGGAGTATAATAACATCAGTAGGTAAAAAAACAGAAAAACTGATACTCCCTCGATGAGTAAAGTGAGTATGTAGAAGTGTGGAATACGTGTAGACGTGTAAATGAGCACATGGAGTTGTGTTTGCGCGTGTGGGGCTAGATAAGGAGCAGCCAGAGCGCTCTCGCTGCGGTGGAGATGAAGCAGGTCGGCTCTGTCGTGTGTTAATGTTACTGGGGGACATGAGGGAATAAACTTGGAAAGGAGAAACTAGAAGGATAAAAATAGGAAAAGTTATTAAGATTATTGTTATTTGTAAGTGATGCTGCATACATTGATCATCAGAATCAGTGAGAAGGCTTGTCGGAGAGTTCAGTGAGGTGATTGCCAGTAGAGTAATAAATGAGAAGTGAGTAGCACCTAGAAAGAAGCAACGCGCGGGGCTTGACGTGTGTGAGGAAAGCTGCAACATGCCGCTGAGTCTTGAACCAGTGGAAGTGTGTTTGAGTAGGATCATTGTGAAGAGGTCAGTTCTCCCAGAATTCATCTGTGAGTTGTTAATATGGTAAAATATGCATAACGTCAGATTGACCTTTTAAACCAGTTTTGCATAAGCAGTTCTGTGGCAGTAAGTACGTCCCATTACCATGAAGCCTTCGTCACCGTCTATCTCCAGAACATTTTCGCCCCCCCCCCCCCGCCCCCCGCCGAGATTCTGTCCTCCATTAGTGAAAACCTTTCCCTGCGGTCCACGGCAACTGCTTTCTACTCTGGTCTCTAATTTTACTCCTCCAGGTGCTGCAGAAATGGAATCATACAGTGTCTTTCTTTCTTTCTTTCTTTTTTTTAAAGATTTTATTTATTTATTTGACAGACAGAGATCACAAGCAGGCCGAGAGGCAGGCAGAGAGAGAGAGAGAGTGGGGCTCGATCCCAGGACCCTGAGATCATGACCTGAGCCGAAGGCAGCGGCTTCACCCACTGAGCCACCCAGGCACCCCATACAGTGTCTTTCTGCGACTGGCTTATGATTTCCTTTGAGCTTAATGTCGTCATGGTTCATCCATGTTGTATAGCATATGTCAAAATTTCCTTCCATTTAAGGCTGAACAACTGTATGATACGCCACAATTTCTTTATCATTCACCTGCCAGTGGACATCGATGGAATGGCTGCCACCTTTTGGCTCTTTGTGTATAGTAGAGCTGTGAACATCAGTGTAGAAATATTTATCTGCACAAGCCCCTCCCTTTATTCCTTCGGGGTATTCGTAAATTCAACCATGAAAATTAAAGTTTTTTACATATATGTGTATATATATATATG
This sequence comes from Mustela nigripes, assembly GCF_022355385.1. Taxonomy (NCBI): domain Eukaryota; kingdom Metazoa; phylum Chordata; class Mammalia; order Carnivora; family Mustelidae; genus Mustela; species Mustela nigripes. The sequence continues at coordinate 65,942,350 of NC_081566.1, forward strand.
TTTTATATATATATATGCACACACATGTACTAGATAAGTTGCTTGTAACGTTTATGTGGCAAAATAAGAGTAGCAGTGACGTTTCTGAAAGGAACAGTAACAGCAATCAGTCTTCTTTTTTTTTTTAAGATTTTTATTTATTTATTTGACAGAGAGAGATCACAAGTAGGCAGAGAGAGAGGAGGAAGCATTCTCCCTGCTGAGCAGAGAGCCCGATGTGGGGCTTGATCCCAGGACCCTGGGATCATGACCTGAGCCGAAGGCAGAGGCTTTAACACACTGAGCCACCTAGGCGCCCTGTGTTTATTTCTTTTTGAGAGAGAGAGAGCACACAAGCACAAGCAGGCTCCCCTCTGAGCCAGGAGCCCGACGTCACACTCGATCTCAGGACCCCATGATCATGACCTGAGCTGAAGGAAGACGCTTAGCCAACTGAGCCACCCAGGGCCCCCTGAAGATTTATTTATTTGTATTTGAGAGAGAGAGTGGGGAAAGGGCAGCAGGAGAGGGAAGGAAGAGAATCCCAATCAGATTCCCCAATCAGTGAGGAACCCAACTCAGGACTCGATCTCCTGACCCTGAGATTATGACCTGAGCTAAAACCAGGAGTTGGATGCTTAATCGACTAAGCTCCCCCTGAAATCCCTCTCTGCTGTATTTCCTTGGAGAATAGAAAGTTGTCGTTTTTAACATTTGAAAACAATAAAGCTTCTTTGATTCTACATTGTCTTCTAGCTCTGACTCCCATTTCTCTCTTTCCCTGTGTTTCTTCACGTGGTCTTACATTTTTCTTCTTAGATTCTCTTGAGCTTTTAAAAAGCCCATCCCAACGGGGTTTTTGCTCTCACTTTACAGAGTGCTGTTGCGGGGTTCCTGGCAACCTCCCCCCCCCCCCCCCCCCCCGTGCCACCTCCCGCTGATCCACCCATGCCCTTGGTTCTGTTTGCTCGGTCAGCAGCGGTTGGCAGTTGGCTCTTACAAAGATGGGTTCCTCACCCCACCTCCCCGTTATTACCTTCTGGCTCCTTAGTCTTTGCTGGCTCTTCCTTATTCCATGATGTGGCCCTGCCCCCGTGTTTGTTGGAGTCCTCCTCTCTGCCTTTCCATCCCCTCCCTCGGCTGTGTCAGCCAGCCTCAAGGCTTTAAATGTCTGTGTGCTGTTGTCTTTGAGATTTTGAAACTTCACGCTCACACTTCTCTGTTTGATGTTCAGAAGGCTTTTCAGTCACACCATGTCCAAAACAGAGCACAAGTTGGGCGTGGGCGTGGGGCAGAGAGAGAAGCAGACTTCTTGCTGAGCAGGGAGCCCAATATCTGGCTCTCTCCCAGGACCCCAGGATCATGGCCGGAGCCCAAGGCAGACACTTAACCGACAGAGCCAGCCAGGTATCCAGATCTGTGGTTTTCCTTATTGTCTTTTTCGTCTATTAAAATACAAGCCATGCAAAAGCAGGAATTTTTTTTTTTTAAGATTTTATTTATTTATTTATTTGTGAGAGAGAGCGAGCGAGCGGGCATGCAAGCGCACAAGCAGAGGTGGAGAGAGAAGCAGGCTCCCTGCCGAGCAAGGAGCCCACTGCGGGACTCGATCCCAGGACCCTGGAATCATGATCTGAGCCGAAGGCAGCGGCTTAACCACTGAGCCACCCAGGTGTCCCAAGCAGGAATTATTTTTATTAACATATAATGTATTATTTTCCCCAGGGGTACAGGTCTGTGGATCACCAGTCGTACACATTTCTCAGCACTCACCATAGCACACACCCTCCCCAATGTCCGTCACCCCGCATTCGCTCCCACCTCCCTCGTCTCCAGCAACCCCCAGTTGGTTTCCCGAGGTTAAGAGTCTCTTATGGTTCGTCTCCCTCCCAGGTCCCATCTTGGTTCATTTTTTCCCCCTCCCTTCCCCTCCCTACCCCCCACAGCCCCCCACTCTGCCTTTCAGAGGAATTTTTGTGTTTATTCTTTGCTATATCTCCAATGCTGAGTAGGAACTCCATGTATATTTGTTGAAAGAAGAATCAGGTCACATACCTCTTTGCATAAAACCTTCCAATGGCTTCCCATCTTTTGGACTAACAAAAATGTGTCCAGTCTGCCTCTCTAGCTCCTGCCCGGCCTCACTTCCTTGATTACACCAGAGGAGGTCTTGCCTCGGGGCCTTTGCTCTCACTGTTTCTTCTTTGGGATAATATTCTTTTCTCAGGTGTCTGTACATTCCTCCTTCACCTCCTTTGCGTTGGGTTTCTGTGCCGATGTGGTCTTCTCAGTCAGGACGTCCCTAACAACCTTTGTTAACACTGTGAATGCGCTCCAGCCATAGTTTCTCCTCCTCTCCCACACTCTGCAGCTTGTGCGTAGCACGTCTCGCTTTCGAGATGTGCAATAGTTGACTCACCTTTGTACTGTCTCTACCCTGTTGGCGTATTAGAGTGAATGCTCCATGGTAAAAGGGATTTTGTCACTGCTGTTGTTCTTTGTGCTTAAACAGTAGGTACTTACTACTTTCTGAAAAAATAAGTTCTTGATTAAGCAAGAATTCAAGACTGTAAAGTAAGTAAAATCAGTGTTCGTGACTATCATCAGTGTAGAGTTAGAAAATCTAACAGGGGCGCCTGGGTGGCTCAGTGGGTTAAAGCCTCTGCCTTCAGCTCAGGTCATGATCTCAGGGTCCTGGGATCAAGCCCCACATCGGGCTCTCTCCTCATTGGGGAGCCTGCTTGCTCCTCTCTCTCTCTGCCTACCCGTCATCTTTGTCTGTCAAATAAATAAATAAAATCTTTAAAACAAAAAAGAAAGAAAAGAAAATCTAACAAAAAATTGATTCATGAGGGGCACCTGGGTGCCTCAGTGGGTTAAGCCTCTGCCTTTGGCTCAGGTCATGATCCCAGGGTCCTGGGATCAAGCCCCACATTGGGCTCTGCTCAGTGGGAAGCCTGCTTCCCCCCTCTCTCTGCTTGCCTCTCTGCCTACTTGTGATCTGTCTCTGTGTCAAATAAGTAAATAGATAAAATATTAAAAAGAAAAAACAAACAAACCAAATTTATTCATGAAAGCAATGTTATTTGTGAAATATTTAGAACTAAACTTGAGAGCAACTGTTTGGGGTCTATTTTGAATAAAATTATAAATATCTGGTAACACCAGAAAGTTTTACTAAATTAATTCGATTCATTATTATGGTATTAATGTTGGTGTTTAGATTTTTTCCCCCTACTGTAATATACAAAATTAAAGTCATTTGGACATTCTTGAAATTTCAAATGCATCTCAAGGCCACCTGGAAGTTTACCTAATGCAGAACTAATCAGGAGTCCTTATACAGATGTTCTAAAGGTAGTGGTTTGGGATATACAAGTCTGTGAATATACTAAAAACCATTGAATTTGTGCTTTAAAAGAGGAAATTTTAGGTATAACTGAATTATACCTCAATAATGTTATAAATAAAATAGCCAAGGAATTTCTGCAGGAGTACAAAGAAAAATCAGTCTTTCCAAGTATTAAAACTTGGTATGAAGTTATAGGATCAGTCTGTTGTATTAGTGGCTCAGTAGTAAACATAACTGTGAGTGACACAAAATGGAGAGCTTAAAGGAAGATTCAAATATGAGTAAATTAGATGCTGAATGTATTTCAAGTAAAGGAACATGAAGTGAGTAATGGAAAAACTCCTTTTGAGATAAAAAGCTGACCTACTCACAGATTATTTTCACAATCTAAAGTAGATCAATAATTTAAAAAGAAAAAAACAATTCATGGAAAATGTGGTGAAGATTGTTGTCTTCAGGAGGGCTTGACCTTTGCAGGCGCGCCCGCCGTGGGAGCAGCTGGAGAGCTGGAGAGACTGTTCTGTTGGCGGGAAGGGTTGAGAGCTCTGACCGGAGTGAGACTGGGTTTGAGCCCGTCAGTCGCCTACTGGCGGGGACCGTGGGCTGGCAGCGCCTCGACGTCTCAGTTAATCTAATATTATATCATGATTTGGAAGAAAAACCGAATTATCTATGTATGTCTTTGTTGTTTTTCTTCCTTTTTTTAAAGTTTATACAGCTTTTTTTTTTTTTTTTTTAGCATATAATGTTTGTTTCAGGGGTACAGGTCTGTGATTCATCAGTCTTATACAATACACAGCACTGACCATAGCACGTACCTTCCCCAGTTTCCACCACCCAGCCACTGCATCCCTCCCAGCGCCACCACTCCAGCAACCCTCAGTTTATTTCCTGAGATTCGGAGCCTCTTATGGTTTGTCTCCCTCTCTGGTTTCTCTTGTTTCGTTTTTCCCTCCCTTCCCCCATGATCCTCTGTCTTGTTTCTCAGATTCCTCAGATCAGGGAGATCATATGATCATTGTCTTTCTCTGATCGACTTTTTCACTTAGCAGAATACCATCTAGTTCCATCCACGTCATTGCAAATGGCAAGATTTCTTTTTTTTTTTTTTGTGGCTGCATAATATTCCATTATCTATATAATGGAATATTACATATATGTATATCACATCTTCATTATCCATTCATCTGTCAGTGGACGTCTGGACTCTTTCCGTAGTTTGGCTATTGTAGACATTGCTGCTATAAACATTGGGGGGCGCGGGTGCCCCTTCAGATCTCTACATTTGTATCTTTAGGGTAAATGCCCAGTACTGCAGTTGCTGGGTTGTATGGTGGCTCTATTTTTAACTTTTTGAGGAACCTCTGTCCTGTTTTCCAGAGTGGCTGCACCAGTTTGCATTCCCAGCAGCAGTGTAGGAGGGTTCCCCTTTCTCCGCATCCTCGCCAACATTTGTCATTTCCCGACTTACTAATTTTAGCTATTCTGACTGATGTGAGGTGGTATCTCATTACAGTTTTGATTTGTATTTACCTAATGTCAAGGGATGTGGAGCGCTTTTTCATGAGTCTGTTGGCCATTTGGATGTCTTTGCGGAAATGTCTGTTCATGTCTTCTGCCCATTTCATGATTGGATTATTTTGTTTCTTGGGTGTTAAATTTGGTAAGTTCTCTTTAGATTTTGGATACTAGCACTTTATCTGGTATGTCATTGCTTCTCCCATTCTGCCAGTTGTCTTTTGGTTTTATTGACTGTTTCCTTTGCTGTGCAGAATCTTCGTATGTTGATCAAGTTCCAATAGTTCATTCTTCCCCTTGCTTCCCTTGCCTTTGGTGGTGTGTCTAAGAAGGTGGCTGTGGCTGAGGTCGAAGAGGTTATTGAGGCTGAGGTCAAAGAGGTTGCTGCCTGTGTTCTCACGGATTTTGATGGATTCCTGTCTCACATTGAGGTCTTTCATCATTTTGAGTCTGTGTTTGTATGTGGTGTAAGGAAATGCTCCAGTTTCATTCTTCTGCATGTGGCTGTCCAATTTTCAAAGAGACGGTCTTTTTTTTCCATTGGATAGTCTTTCCTGCTTTGTCAAAGATTAGCCGACCATAGAGTTGAGGGTCCATTTCTGAGTGCTCTGTTCTGTTTCATTGATCTATGTGTCTGTTTTTAGTACCATACTGTGTTCATAATTACAGCTTTGTAATAGAGCTCGAAGTCTATTGAATTGTGATGCCACCAGCTTTGCTTTTCTTTTTCAACATTCCTCTGGCTGTTCGGGGTCTTTACTGGTTCCATACAAATTCTGGGATTATTTGTTCCATTTCTGTGAAAAACATTGATGGTATTTTGATAGGAATTGCATTAAATGTGTAGGTTGCTTTAGGTAGCATAGACATCTTAGCAATATTTATTCCTGCAATCTGTGAGCATGAAATGTTTTTCCATTTCTTTATGTCTTCCTCAATTTCTTTCAAAGGTACTTTATAGTTTTCTTTATATATTTATATATAAATATACTTTATATATTTGCCTCTTTGGTTAGATTTATTCCTAGGTATCTTTTGGTTTTGGTTGCAATTTTAAGTGGAATTGACTCCTTAATTTCTCTTTATTCTGTCTTGTTGTTGGTGTATAGAAATGAAACTGATTTCTGAGCATTGATTTTATATCCTGAATTCCTGTTCTAGCAGTTTTGGCCTGGAGTCTTTTGGGTTTTCCACATAAAGTGTTAAATCATCTGCAAAGAGTGAAAGTTTGACTTCTTCTCTCCCAATTCTGATGTCTTTTATTTCTTTTTGTTTTCTGATTGCTGAGGCTAGGACTTCTAGTACTATGTTGAACAGCAGTGGTGATAATGGACATCCCTGCTGTGCTCCTGACCTTAGGGGGAAAGCTCTCAGTTGTTCCCCATTGAGAATGATATTTGCTGTGGGTTTTTCATAGATGGCTTTGATGATATTGAGGTATGTATCCTCTGTTCCTACACTCTGAAGAGTTTTTTGATCAAGAAAGGATGCTGTACTTTGTCAAATGCTTTTTCAGCATCTTTTGAGAGGATCATATGGTTCTTGTTCTTTCTTTTATTAGTGTATTGTATCACATTAATTGATTTGCAAGTGTTGAACCAACCTTGCAGCCCAGGAGTAAATCTACCCCTTATTCGTGGTGAATAATCCTTTTAATGTATTTTTGGATCCTATTGGCTAGATTTTGGTGAGTTTTTGCATCCATGTTCATCGGGGATATTGGTCTGTAATTCTCCTTTTTGATGGGGTCTTTGTCTACTTTGGGGGTCAGGATAATGCTGGCCTCATAAAATGAGTTTGGGAGTTTTTCTTCCATTTCTATTTTTTGGAACAGTTTCTGAAGAATAGGTATTAATTCTTCCTTAAGTGTTTGGTAGAATTCCCCGGGAAAGCCGTCTGTCCCTGGGCTCTTGTTTGTTGGGAGTTTTTGTTTTTGTTTTTGTTTTTGTTTTTAAGATTTTTTTATTTATTGATTTGACAGAGAGAGATGACAAGCAGGCAGAGAGGCAGGCAGAGAGAGAGAGGAGGAAGCAGGCTCCCCGCTGAGCAGAGAGCCAGATGCGGGGCTCGATCCCAAGACCCTGAGATCATGACCCGAGCCGAAGGCAGCGGCCCAACCCACTGAGCCACCCAGGCGCCCCTGTTGGGAGATTTTTGATGACGGCTTCAATTTCCTTGCTGGTTATGGGTCTGCTCACGATTTCTATTTCTTCCTGGTACAGTTTGGATAGTTTATACGTCTCAGAACCGCATCCATTTCTTCCAGATTGTCTTATTTGTTGACATATAGTTGCTCATAATCCTTTTTTTTTTTTTTGCTCATAATTCTTTCTTATAATTGTTTGCATTTTTTCAGTGGTGGATGTGATCTGCCCTTTTTCATTCATGATTTTATTTATTTGGGTCCTTTCTCTTTTCCTTTTGATAAGTCTGGCCAGGGGTTTATCATCTTATTAATTCTTTCAAAGAACCATCTCCTAGTTTTGTTGATCTGTTCTGTTGTTCTTTTGGTTTTTATTTCATTTATTTCTGCTCTGATCCTTATTATTTCTCTTCTGCTGGGTTTAGGCTTTATTTGCTATTCTTTCTCCAGCTCCTTTGGGTGTATGGTTAGGTTCTGTATTTGAGATCTTTCTTGTTTCTTGAGAAAGACTTGTATTCCTATATCCTTCCCTCCTAGGACCACCTTTGCTGCATCCCAGGGATTTTGAACAGTTGTGTTTTCATTTTCATTTGTTTCCATGAATTTTTAAAATTCTTCTTTAATTTCCTGGTTGACCCATTCATTCTTTAGTAGGATGCTTTTTAGCCTTCATGTATTTGAATTCTTTTCCAACTTTCCTCTAGTGATCGAGTTCTAGCTACAGAGCTTTGTGGTCTGAAGATATTCAGGGAATGATTCCAGTCTTTTGGTACCGGTTGAGACCTGATTTGTGCCCAGGATGTGATCTATTCTGGAGAATGTTCCATGTGCACCAGAGAAGAATGTGTATTCTCTTGCTTGGGTGGAATGTTCTGAATATATCAGTGATGTCCATCTAGTCCAGTGTGTCATTTAATGCCCTTATTTCCTTGTTAATTTTTTTCCTTAGATGATCGGTCCAGGGGCGCCTGGGTGGCTCAGTCAGTGAAGCATCTACCTTCAGTTCAGATCATGATCCCAGAGTCCCGGGATCGAGGCCCATATTGGGCTCCCTGCTCAGCAAGGAGTCTGCTTCTCCCTCTACCCCTTCCCCTGCTCATGCTTTCTCTCTCTCTCTCTCTCAGATAACTAAATAAAATCTTAAAAAAGAAAAAAAGATGATTGGTTCATTTCAGTGAGGGGGTGTTCCGTCCCATGCTATTATTGTGCATGTGTTTCTTTGATTTTGTTATTAATTGGCTTATATAATTGGCTATTCCTATGTTAGGAGCATAAATATTTACTATTGTTAGGTCTTCTTGTTGGACAGACCCTTTAAGTATGATAGAGTGTCCTTCCTCATCTCTTATTGAGTCTGTGGTTTAAAATCCAATTTATCTGATACAAGGATTGGCACCCCAACTTTCTTTTGCATGTCCATTAGCATGGTAAATGATTTTCCACCCCTTCAGTTTAAATCTGGAGTTGTCTTTAGGTATGAAATGAGTCTCTTGCGGACAGCATTATCGATGAGTCTTGCTTTTTTTATTTTTTTTTTTTTAAAGATTTTATTTATTTACTTGAGAGAGAGACAGTGAGAGAGAGCATGAACGAGGAGAAGGTCAGAGAGAGAAGCAGACTCCCCATGGAGCTGGGAGCCCGATGCGGGACTCGATCCCCGGACTCCAGGATCATGACCTGAGCCGAAGGCAGTCGTCCAACCAACTGAGCCACCCAGGCGTCCCAAGTCTTGCTTTTTTTAAATCCAGTCTGATACCCTGTCTCTTTTGATTGGGACATTTAACCCATTTACATTCAGGGTAACTATTGGAAGATATTAATTTAGTGCCAATGTATTGCCTGTAAGGTGACTTTTTCTGTATATTGTCTCTGTTTCTTGCTGGTCTGTTTTGCTTTTGGACTCTCTCTTTACTTAAAGTATTCCTTTCAGTATTTCTTGTAGGGGTTTTGGTGATGGCAAATTCTTTTAGTTTGTTTGCCCTGAATTTATTCTTCTCTGTAATCATTGACCATTTACTGTGGGATCCTGCCTTAGGCTGATCTTCGTTAATTGGATATATATACACACACACACATACATATATATATATGTATATACATACATATTAAATGTATAATATACATTTATATATGAGTAGATATATATAGATATCTTAGATATACATAGATCTTATATATGTAAATACATATATATATTTTGGACAGAGATGAAAATCCAGCTTCAATTCCAGTCCTACAGCAGCTTATGGGAGCTGTATATATCTCTATATTTAGGCAGAATTAAAAAAAACAAAAACAAAAAAAAAAAACTTGTAAGTGGGGCACCTGGGTGGCTCAGTGGGTTAAGCCTCTGCCTTTAGCTCAGGTCATGATCCCAGGGTCCTGGGATTGAGCCCCGCATCGGGCTCTCTGCTCAGCAGGGAGCCTGCTTCCTCCTCTCTCTCTGCCTGCCTCTCTGCCTCCTTGTGATCTCTCTCTGTGAAGTGAATAAATAAAATCTTTAAAAAAAAATTTATCGAAGTATAACTACATTTAATTCATAAGTGTGACAGCTCAGTGAATCTTCACAAACCCAGACACCCCATTTAGCCATTATTCAGGTTAAAAGAGAGTAACTGCCAGCACCCATTAAGCCCTCCTCGTGCTCCTTCTCTTTTACTCCTAGGACATACCTTACTACCTCATACTGGGGGAGACCGTTTTCCTGACTTGTAATAGTGTAACTAGTGATGCTGTTTGTGAACCTGATTTGAGTGGGACTGTATAGTACATAGTGGCTTCCTTCCTTCACTACTGTTAATAAGCTTATCCATGTTATTGCACATAGTTTATACAAGACAGATTTAGGTCAGTTATAAAATTGGAAATGCTGCAGTTTTCAGATACAAATGTATTTTAAAATACTAAGAATAATGAAACCTCTTTATTTTTAAGTTTTGAAAAGTAACTGTGAAAGTACAGAATGAGTATATTGATTCTTAATAGAATGGGGGGAAAATGTAAGAGGCTTCTTTAATTACAAGTTTAACATAAGTTGTACAGGAGACTGTCAGAGAAGTCTGTTTCCTCTTGAGCAAAACTAGGAGTCTAATCCAAAACCAGTGATTACATTCCCTTAATTCTGATTTTATCAGCTGTTGGTGGTGGTATGTTCTGCCGTAGTTTCCACAATGTAAAGAGTATTGAGAAACAAACTCAGCCTTCAGGAAATGGCCAGAAGAGATGTGAGACTGCTCAGGGGCAGGTTGAATATGCTGACCGAGATCAGATGGGTGAAAAACTTTGGGAACTAGAGCAGTTAGACTTACTGTATATAGTTTGGGAAGGAAAGACTCAGATCAGTGAATGCAAGTTACAGAAAAGCAGATCTTACTTTACTCTTAGGAAGACCCCTATTTTGTTCAAATGGCCTATAAACAGTGAAATTCCAGTAGCAGTGAACACCTCTAACACTCAAGACTGTGGTCTCTTTGTGCTATTTCCCATTAAAATGAACCAGAGTTCCTTATGGAACAGAGTGTTTCCAAGTACCAGATCGGAAATGTACAAGGTGATCCCGGTGCTGGACGTGTATCTCTTCACTTGTACTAGCCACTCTACTTTTCTTTTTTCTTTTCTTTTTTTTTTTTTTAAAGATTTTATTTATTTACTTGAGAGAGAGACAGTGAGAGCGAGCATGAGCGAGGAGAAGGTCAGAGAGAGAAGCAGACTCCCCATGGAGCCGGGAGCCCGATGCGGGACTCGATCCCGGGACTCCAGGATCATGACCTGAGCCGAAGGCAGTCGTCCAACCAACTGAGCCACCCAGGTGTCCCAACCACTCTACTTTTTAATTTGAAATCTACTGTAACGAAGTGCTTTTATAATCTCAGGGTTGTGGGATTGAACCTCGTGTGGGGCTCTGAGCTTAGTTAGTGAAAAGTCTACTTGTCTCTCTGTCCCGCTGCCCTTCCCTCTACTCATGCTTGTACACTCTTTCTCTTGTCTCTAAAATAAATACATAAATATTTTAAAAGGTAATTCAAAATAATTGCCTTCCATGTAGCTATGTAGTTAATTTGGTAGATGTATTTGTTTACATTGTTTTTAATATTTAGAGATTTGGAATATTTTTCTATATGATATAATTTTGTTTCTTAAATATTTAAAACTAATTACTATAAGCAAATGCAGAGAGCTCTAACTTCTAGGTTTCTTTGCTCCCTCATACATCACCATTTTCATTCATCTTTGCTCTTTTTCTCCCATGTTTAATATAATCAGGCATATGTTCGGACTCCTCTATCCTGCTTTTCTTGTTTAACAATATATTCTTGAAGGGAATCACAGCACTGTGTTCCATCGTGCTCCGTTCTGCAGATACACTTTGGTTTATTCAGCCACTAGCCTGTAGATAATCATTTTAGGGATTTGCTATTAAAAGAGTGGTCGGGGCACCTGTCTGGCTCATTCAGAGGGAGCATGTGACTCTTGGTCTCAGGGTTGTGAGTTCAAGCCCCACATAGGATATAGAGATAGCATAAGTAAATAAACTAACTAACTAACTTTAAACAAAAAAACATTTTTCACAAACCACATTTTTAAGATAAAATCTTAAAACATAGTGTACATTTTATTACTTTCTGTATCCATTATATTTCTGCCTGTGTGTCTTGGAACAATAATCCCACAGTGGGATTCCAGAGATCTAGTTAATGTAGGTTGTAGTTTCCCAGTTCTTACCAATCTCCCTGCTATAGGAGTCATACCATGTTACATAGAGTTCGTGTCTGGGTACTTGAATTTGTATTTTGTTGCTCTGCCCTGTTCCACTGGGTCTTCTGTCTTTTCATGTGTCAGTGCCATACTGGTTTCATGATAGAAGCTTTAAAAAGTACTTTAACAGGGGCGCCTGGGGGGCTCAGTGGGTTAAGCCTGTGCCGTCAGCATAGGTCATGATCTCAGGGTCCTGGGATGGAGCCCTGCATCGGGCTCTCTGCTCAACGGGGAGCCTGCTTCCTCCTCTCTCTCTGCCTGCCTCTCTGCCTACTTGTGATCTCTCTCTCTGTCAAATAAATAAAATCTTTAAAAAAATACTTTAATATTTGGTATAGTTATCCCCTTGCTTTTCTTCTTTTCATGTTTGGGTTGGGGGGGCAGAGGGAGAGAGCGTCTTGAGTAGGCTACACGGATGCTGGGCTCTGTACCGCTCTGAAGTCACAATCTGAGCCGGTATCGAAGGGCAGACACTGAGCCAGCTCAGCCTCTCGGGCGCCCTCGCTTGGCTTCTTTTTAGATCTTGCTATTCCTGCTTGCCTATTTTTCCAACCAATGTGATCATTTTTCTTATTCCTGAAAGAAATCTTGGTATTATTCTTATTGGGATAGTATTAAATTTATAAATTTGTTGAGGGACAAATTGTCATCTATGTTGTCTTTTCATGAACGCAGTATGTTTCTCCATTTGCTCAAGTCTTTATTTGCTCTTTCATGGCTAAAAAGAACTCGTTCTGTCAATCATACTTCAGTTGTTTAAAAAAAAACCTATTCTGAAGGAAAAAAGAGGAATTGGAAAGAAGATAACTTTTTTTTTTAAGATTTAATGTATTTATTTGACAGAGCAAGAGAAGGGGAGAGCATGAGCAGAGGAAGCAGTAGGCAGAGGGAGAGGGAGAAGCTGGCTCCCCCTGAACGAGGAGCCTGATGCAGGGTTCAGTCCCAGGTCATGGCTCCAGCGGAAGGCAGACCCTTAGCCAGCTGAGCCACCCAGGCGCCCCAGAAGACAATTCTTTACTTTATCCAAAAGTAAAACAGATGGGTGTGTGAAGTCATGAATTTGCCTCTAAAGTGTACGGTGAGGATTCATGAACTGGATAGCAATTTATTTTAATGACTTAAAGTTATTTCTAGCCCTAAAATGTCATATAAAACTATATTCTAAAGAAAGTACAAATGTGGGGTGCCTGGGTGGCTCAGTGGGTTAAAGCCTCTGCCTTCAGCTCCCATCATGATCCCAGGGTCCTGGGATCGAGCCCCGCATCCGGCTCTCTGCTCAATGGGGAGCCTGCTTCCCCCTCTCTCTCTGCCTGCCTCTCTGCCTACTTGTGATCTCTGTCCAATAAATAAAATCTTCTTAGAAAAAAAAAAAAAAAAAGAAAGTACGAATGTATTTCATTGTCCTTTTTACTCCTGTCACTGAAGAGGGACCTGGAGTGACCATTCAGAACCGTGAGCGAGCGTGAGCTGAAGGAATGGCAGTGGGGGGGGGGGGGGGGGGGGGGGGGGGGGGGGGGGGGGGGGGGGGGGGGTCATACGGCACTAGTTAGGGAACTTGGAAGACGATGAAGGAGGTAGGCTGTGAGCAATTATTTTAACAAAAGGAGCATGGGATATTGTGACCAACAGTACTTCTCTTTTCAAAAACAGTGCATTTGTAGGCTAATGTCTGTTTACTCAGTTTAAAGAAAAGTAAGAGTAGACTGGTAATCTGCCTTTTTAGAACAATGTCAGAAAATAATAGGGGTTTCTCTAAATGCTGAGTAATATATATAGGTTTGTATGGAAGGTTGGAATTCAGCAAAGATAGAACACTTTGCTGGCCTCTGACAGCAGCAGAGGAACTCTCTTCCTGTGGCACAGTGTAACACCCGCCAGGCTTTTTTCAAATAGCGCGATTCGGGGCGCCTGGGTGGCTCAGTGGGTTGAGCCGCTGCCTTCGGCTCAGGTCATGATCTCAGGGTCCTGGGATCGAGTCCCGCATCGGGCTCTCTGCTTGGCAGGGAGCCTGCTTCCTCCTCTCTCTCTCTCTGCCTGCCTCTCCATCTACTTATGATTTCTCTCTGTCAAATAAATAAATAAAATCTTTAAAAAAAAACAAAAAAACAAAAAAAAACAGCGCGATTGCCTACCTTTGATCTGATATGTGATCAGTCGGTTTGTTCACTTGTAATGCTGACCTGAAGTGATAGGTTTATTCTCTCTGAAACCTTTTTCTTGTTCAAATTTTAGGACCCTTCCAAGTTGTACAAGAAAACAGGTGATGTCGCAGCCGTTGAATGCCAGTCTGAAGAGAGCGTGCGTCTTCATTCACAGGGAGCACACAGTCCTCTGTCCAAGAAGCTTTCTCCGGTGCACTCAGAAATGACAGATTACATTAACGCAGCATCCTCGACTCTTGTTGGTAGCCGGGATCCTGATTTAAAGGACAGAGCAGTACTTAATGGAGGAACGAGTGTAACAGAGAAGTTGGCACAGCTCATTGCAACTTGTCCTCCCTCTAAGTCTTCCAAGACTAAACCGAAGAAGTTAGGAACTGGCACTGCTGCGGGCTTGGTTAGCAAGGATTTGATCAGGAAAGCAGGCGTTGGCTCTGTAGCGGGAATAATACATAAGGACTTAATAAAAAAACCAGCTATCAGCACAGCAGTTGGATTGGTAACTAAAGATCCTGGGAAAAAGCCGGTGTTGAGCGCAGCGGTAGGATTGGTCGACAAGGACTCCGTGAGAAGACTCGGGGCCGGCAGTGCGGCCGTGTTCATTAATAAAGACCTGGGCCGGAAGCCAGGGACTGTCGCTACAGTAGGGCTGCTGAGCAAGGATTCAGGAAAGAAGCTAGGGATTGGTATTGTTCCAGGTTTAGTGAATAAGGAATCTGGAAAGAAATTAGGACTCGGCACTGTGGTCGGACTGGTTAATAAAGACTTGGGCAAGAAGTTAAGTTCCACCGTCGGCCTGGTGGCCAAGGACTGTGCGAAGAAGATCGTAGCCAGTTCTGCAATGGGATTGGTGACTAAGGACGTGGGAAGGAAACTGGTGACTTGTTCTGTGGCGGGACTGGTCAGTCAGGACGCCATAAACCTTAAGGCCGAAGCACTGCTCCCCACTCAGGAACCACTTAAGGCTTCTTGTAGTACAAACGTCAGTAGTCACGAAAGCCAGGGAATTCCGGAATCCCTGAAAGATGGTACCACCAGCAAAACTTTTGAGAAGAATGTTATACGGCAGAGTAAAGAAAGCATATTGGAGAAGTTCTCAGTTCGAAAAGAAATCATTAATTTGGAGAAGGAAATGTTTAGTGAGGGAACATGCATTCAGCAGGACAGTTTCTCAGCCAGTGACCGGGGGCCATACGAAACCTCGAAGCACGAAAAGCAAGCTCCCGTGTACTGCACTTCTCCAGACTTCCAGGCGGGAGCTGCTTCTGACGTGTCCACAGCAAAGTCCCCTTTCAGCGCGGCGGGGGAGGGCAGCCTCCCTTCCCCGTCACCTACTTCATCGGTTAACCCCTTAGCCAGAAGTCCCCCTGAAACGTCTTCACAGTTGGCCCCTCATCCGTTACTTCTAAGTCCTCCCACGGAATTGCTGGAGGACATTTCCGGATCTGCTGGCAAGAAGCAGTTTCCTACAGAAAGTGCCCACCTGAACGTCGGGCACAGGTCTGTGGGTCACAGCGTGAACATGGAATGTAAAGGAATTGATAAAGAGCTAGCTGATTCAAAAGCCACACACATAGATATTCCAAGAATAAGCTCTTCCCTGGGAAAAAAGCCACCTTTGACTTCGGAGTCCAGTATTCATGCCATCACGCCCTCCGTTGTTAACTTCACTAGTCTGTTCAGTAACAAGCCCTTTCTGAAGCTCGGGGCGGTGAGCGCGTCTGACAGGCACTGCCAGGCTGCCGAAAGCCTGAGCTCCAGCTTGCAGTCCAAACCGCTAAAGAAAAGGAAAGGGAGAAAACCTCGGTGGACTAAAGTGGTGGCAAGAAGCACATGCCGGTCTCCAAAAGGGCTAGAATTAGAAAGATCAGAGCTTTTCAAAAACGTTTCATGCAGTTCACTATCCGGCGGTAATGCCGAGCCGGCCAAGTTCATGAAGAACATCGGCCCGTCTTCATTTGTCGACCATGACTTCCTCAAACGTCGGTTGCCAAAGTTGAGCAAGTCCGCAGCGCCATCTCTCGCTCTCCTAGCTGAGAGTGAAAAGACATCGCCCAAGGCTTTCGCTGCTCACAAGCTGCCCTCCAGCATGTGCGTCTCTAGTGACCTCCTGTCCGGTATCTATAAGCCCAAAAGAGGACGACCTAAAGTGAAGGAGATGCCGCAGCTGGAAGGCCCTCCTAAGAGGACTTTGAAAATCCCTGCCTCCAAAGTTCTCTCTCTGCAGTCTAAGGAAGAACAGGAACCCCCAATTTTGCAGCCCGAAATTGAAATTCCTTCCTTCAAACAAAGTCTTTCTGTGTCTCCTTTTCCGAAAAAACGAGGCCGACCTAAGAGGCAGATGAGGTCACCGGTCAAGATGAAGCCTCCTGTTCTCTCCGTGGCCCCGTTCGTTGCCACTGAGAGTCCCAGCAAGCTGGAGTCGGAAAGTGACAACCATCGAAGCGGCAGTGACTTCTTTGAGAGTGAGGACCAGCTTCAGGACCCAGACGATCTGGATGACAGTCACAGGCCCGCCGTCTGCAGCATGAGTGACCTTGAGATGGAGCCAGATAAAAAAATTACCAAGAGAAACAATGGACAGTTAATGAAAACAATTATCCGCAAAATAAATAAAATGAAGACTTTGAAGAGGAAGAAACTGTTAAATCAGATCCTTTCAAGCTCCGTAGAATCCAGTAATAAGGGGAAAGTGCAATCCAAGCTCCATAACACAGTGTCGAGTCTCGCCGCCACCTTCGGCTCTAAGTTGGGCCAGCAGATAAATGTCAGCAAGAAAGGAACCATTTACATAGGGAAGAGAAGGGGTCGGAAACCCAAAACTGTCTTAAATGGCATCCTTTCCGGCAGCCCCAGCAGCCTCGCGGTCCTTGAGCAAACCGCGCAGCAGGCGGCCGGTTCCGCGCTGGGACAGATACTCCCCCCTCTGCTGCCGTCGCCCGCCAGCGGTTCTGAGATCCTGCCGTCGCCCGTCTGCTCTCAGTCTTCCGGGACCAGCGGCGGCCAGAGCCCCGTGAGCAGCGACGCGGGCTTCGTGGAGCCCAGCTCGGCGCCCTACTTGCATTTACACTCCAGCCGGGGCAGCATGATTCAGACTCTGGCCATGAAGAAGGCCGCCAAGGGGAGGAGGCGACTCTCTCCCCCGACTCTGTTGCCCAATTCTCCCTCGCACTTGAGTGAGCTCACCTCCCTGAAGGAAGCAACTCCTTCTCCCATCAGCGAGTCTCATAGCGATGAGACCATCCCCAGCGACAGTGGCATCGGGACAGATAATAACAGCACGTCAGACAGAGCGGAGAAGTTCTGTGGGCAGAAGAAGAGGAGGCATTCTTTTGAACACGTGTCTCTGATTCCCCCCGAAACCTCCACAGTCCTGAGCGGCCTGAAAGAAAAACACAAGCATAAGTGCAAGCGCAGGAACCACGATTACCTCAGCTACGACAAGATGAAAAGGCAGAAGCGAAAACGGAAAAAGAAATACCCCCAGCTCCGAAGCAGACAGGACCCAGACTTCATCGCGGACCTGGAGGAGCTGATAAGTCGTCTGAGCGAGATTCGAATCACCCACCGAAGTCACCACTTCATCCCGCGAGACCTGCTGCCCACTATTTTTCGAATCAATTTTAACAGTTTCTATGCGCACCCCTCCTTCCCCTTAGACCCTTTGCACTACATTCGGAAGCCTGATCTGAAAAAGAAGAGAGGGAGGCCTCCCAAGATGAGGGAGGCGATGGCCGAGATGCCCTTCATGCACAGCCTTAGCTTTCCTCTTTCCAGTACCGGCTTCTACCCCTCCTACGGCATGCCGTATTCTCCCTCGCCCCTGGCGGCCACGCCCCTGGGGCTGGGCTACTACGGAAGGTACCCGCCCGCGCTCTATCCCCCCCCTCCTTCTCCTTCTTTCACAACCCCCCTGCCGCCCCCTTCCTACATGCATGCCGGCCACCTACTGCTCAATCCCACCAAATACCATAAGAAGAAACACAAGCTGCTTCGACAGGAGGCCTTCCTCACAACCAGCAGGACGCCCCTCCTTTCCATGAGCACCTACCCCAGCGTCCCTCCCGAGATGGCCTACGGGTGGATGGTCGAGCACAAGCACAGGCACCGTCACAAGCACAGGGAACACCGCTCTTCCGAGCAGCCCCAGGTTTCCATGGACGCGGGCTCTTCCAGGTCTGTTTTGGAGTCTTTGAAGCGCTATCGATTTGGAAAGGAAACTGTTGGAGAGCGATACAAACACAAGGAGAAGCACCGATGTCATATGTCCTGCCCCCATCTCTCTCCTTCCAAAAGCTTAATAAATAGAGAAGAGCAGTGGGTCCACCGGGAGCCTTCAGAATCTAGCCCACTGGCCCTGGGACTCCAGACGCCTTTACAGATTGACTGTTCAGAAAGTTCTCCAAGTTTATCCCTTGGAGGATTCACTCCCAACTCTGATCCGGCCAGCAGTGATGAACATACGAACCTTTTCACAAGTGCAATAGTGCAAGGCAGCTGCAGAGTTTCGAACCCTAACTCCAGTGGCCGGAAGAAAGTAACGGACAGCCCTGGACTGTTTTCCGCACAGGACACTTCGCTAGCTCGGCCTCACAGGAAGGAGCCACTGCCTTCCGGCGAAAGGGTAGTGCAGACCATGACAGGTAAGCGGGTTATTGTTTCCTTGTCATTTGTATGGGAAAAGAAGGACATTCTGCCTACAGGTTGCCTGATACATGTATGTGGACCTTTAATAGAGCTCCTGGTTTTTGGTTTGTGTTTCTATAAATAAATGTGAAATGTTGTCTTCAAAGTTCTCATTTTCAGTAGATGTGAGAAATAAGGTAAGGTATGTCTTTGCAAGAATTTTGAGAAGAGATACCATTATAAAAACAAGTAACGCTCAGCTTTTGGAAACCAGGAAAAATGATTCTTTCTTATGCAGAAAGACCATTACACACAGTTTCTTCAGTGAAAAATGGCTCATAGATATCTGTTAGGAGCTGTGCAGGACTTTCAAGACACATGCTAATCTAATCATCACAAGTGATGTTATGTTATAGGAAGGAAAGTTGGTGACCCTATGTGCCTCATAACAAAAATCTAGGCGTTCAGAATCACCAGCTTCACAAAAGGTGACAGTGTTCAGAGGGACATCATTCTGCAGAGTTCTCTCTAGGAATCTTCATAAAAGCTGCTTCATTTGCATACAAAAATGACATGAAGCAAATCTAGATAATAAATACATTTGTAACATCTGCAAAGTGTCTGAAGAATTGGAAAAAAAAATTGAAACAAAGATAGAAAGCGAGATGCAGGAAACATTGCCTGACCCTGCTTTATCAGAGATCTCAGCCTTGGGGGCTTGTAACTTAACCCTAGGGAGTCCGTAGAGCCTCTCTCGTTATCAATAAAATGAGTGTATGTAGCTTGTGTGTGCTTCTCTGGAGAAAATCATACACTTCATCAGATTTTCTAAATTCTCTAAGCCTCTGGATCCGTTCCTGTGAAATGGTAATAAGGCAATCAGGCCAAGTAATGAGATCACAGTGTGCAGGGAAGGAGTTTGCCCATAGGAAGCGCACACATGTTAGTTGGTGGTGTTCGTCCCCTAGAGGCGGAAAGCTCCTGCGTGAGAGGAAACGACAAACCCTCAGAAGTTTTTGCTCCTGATGTTCATTATTCATGAACTTTTGAGAACTGAAAGCCATTTTGGTTGAGACACTTGAGCATTCTTTAGTTTTTAACAATGCAATAAAGAAAAAAAATTCCTAAACTTATAATTAGATTCATTCAGCAAATACTTGATAAGTAATTAATCAGCAGCCGTTACTGGTGTCTGTCTGCCAGGCTTTCTCCTTTGCGGCCCGACCGACACCGTAGGGAGCAGGCAGGCGAGTGCATCGTTTTCATGCACCTTACGATGGGGGGGGGGGGGTGATAAAAACATTTACACATTAAATGTCATTAAAAATTGATAAGGGGGTATTAAAAAGGAAAGAAAGAAAAAGAACAGGGTCCATGAGCGTTTGGAACCAGGGCCTAACCCTGCAAACCACCCCTGAGAAAGTGACTCCAGGCTGTTCGTTCCCCGGGGGAGGAGCGGCGGCCGGCAGGGAGATGCCGCTGCACTTCAGCCTTCACTCACTCACCCACTCCTTCCCTTGTTTACTAAAGGCTGAGGCCTGTGGTGTTCCTCTAGTCACTGGCATCTAGTAAAGACAGGACGGCGGCCTCATGAGCGCTTCGCCCTAGCGAGGGAGGACCCCCAGGAGCGCAGCCGGCACCTGGATGAAGGCATGATGGGAACACGCCGTCAAGTTCCTATAGCAGTGTGGGCACGGATCATTAGGGGAGGGGGACACGTAATTAGATAAAGTTACTAGTTATGGCTTCAGGACAAAATGTTGAAGGACGAGAAGCCACTGGCTTCCCAAGCTGGGGTTTGAGTAAAGAGCACATTTGAAGTCCTAGACGAAGAGCTTGGAGTTAGACTCTGCGGCAGGTCACCTGTGGCCGGAGGGACACAAAGCACGGTGCCAGAGTTGTGAGTAAAGACAGCAGACCGTGTCCAGAGAGTTGAGGTCTTATGCTAGGTCCAGGCAAGGGACAGAGGGATGTTGATTTTAGATTTGTGTTTTCAGAAGATCATTCTGGCTCATGTGTGAACACTGAACTGTAGTGGGGAAAAATAGCTACAGGGGGACCAGTTTGTTGGTGGCATGGGGGTCCGTCTGGAGGAAACGGTGGCACTTAAGCGAGCGTGCTGGCCATCCGGTGCTGGCACATTGGAGAGTCTGGCGCCAGCCGGAGGAAGCGGACATTTCAGGAGAGCAGTTTGCTCTTTTAATCTCTGTCAGCTTTGGGATGCCTTTAGAACATTCACGTGGAGGTACTGAGCAGGCAGTTGGAGATCTAGTTCTGGAGCTCAATAAAGAGGTTTTGGCTGGAGATCGGAGCATTCCACTATGAGCTTTTGGGAAACTGTCAGTATCATTCACTGAAAACAAAAGGGCTTCTGGAAAAGATAAAGCCGGGAGCAGATTCACCAGAAGTATGCGACTCTGTAACCAGAGCACCAAGAAAAACCGTACTAGAAAATGCCAGCAGCAGTTAAGAAGACAAGTTAAGTTGTTTAATAAATAAAGAAATACTCCGGTAAGCATAGGCTTTAACACTTTTTGGAAAAGGAAAAGGTAACTTGATCGAAGGGACTCTAGAAGGGTTGAAGCCGCCCAGGCAGGTCCCCACACTGTGTGGGGCAGATGAATGGTGCCATGTAGAGCTGGTTCTGCCCCGTTGTCCTGTTTGGCTGTTCTGCACGGAGGTCGGGGAACCCACAGGATAGGCACTTGTCGACCAGGCTCTGGCCAGTTGGAGCCGAGAAGAGGAACATGGGATGGTTTTCCCCGTTTCATTTGTGTGAATGTATTCTCTCCCTTGGTGAGAGAACTTGGTGCTTCAGAACATTCATGTGCTTTGAAAAATCATGCGTGGCCTCGCGCAGTTTCCATATCATCCTGGTGTTCTCTTTACGGTCATGTGTGAGCCAGTCCCCTGTACTGTAGAAGCAAAAGCAGGTGACACATTTATGAACCGTCTGTGTGTCCGCCATCGTGTGATGGACGGTTCCTGTCAGGACGGCGTGCAGAGGAGAAGGGGGCCTGGGGCAGCCCCGAGGACCTGCAGTTCTGAAGGTAGTAACTGACAGCCATCAGCCTCTGGTTTATCTGCGACCGTTCGTGATCTCTTCTGTTTTTAAAAAATGTATTGCTTAAGTGTAAAAATCTGGAGATTTCATATAGGAGTTCAGAAGTCTGCTGTTCTTCCGAAGAAAAGTCAGAACATCTGTCAACAGTCAATCCACATTTCCGGGATGACATCCGTGGCTGTGTGTCCCTTGGCGGGAGCAGTCCCCCCAGCCCCGCCACCACCTTGGTTGGGATATGCATTCTTCAGCTGCCGTCAGTCCCCAGTTTCCTGTCGTGTGCTGCACCTGGCCTGGGTCATGTGTTCAAGCAGGGCATCTGTCTCTACGGAACATTTTAGTTTGCGGCCTCTAAGGGTTGTGAAAAGGAGCGTATAAGAGGTGGGGGATGCGCCGAAGGTGAGCGAGAGGACGGTCGAGGTGGTCAAGTGCGTTGTCTGTGTAAACGTTAGAGCCGCCCGAGAGACCGCTTACAGGACGTGGGCTTGGGAGGACAAATGCGGCCTGGCGTCCGGGTCCGCGAGAGACGAGGCGACCTGATTCGGGAACATGCCTACTTTAAGAAGAAGAACTTGTGGGGCGCCTGGGTGGCTCAGTGGGTTAAGCCTCTGCCTTCGGCTCAGGTCATGATCTCAGGGTCCTGGGATGGAGCCCCACGTTGGGCTCTGCTCAGCGGGGAGCCTGCTTCCTTCTCTCTCTCTCTGCCTGCCTCTCTGCCTACCTGTGATCTCTCCCTTTCAATCTGTGTCAAAAAAATAAAAAAAGAATAAGAACTTGTCTTCCTCCCCTTTAAAAAATAACAAAACCATTAAGATCTCTCTGAAGTCACTGTTCTGACACGAATTTTCTGTCATGACTGGAGTCCTCCACAGACTCAGCCCCTCTACTGTGCGGGACAAGTCTCCATGCCCCTGTCCACCCACACTCTTGTCTGTCCTGCTACGGATTTGGAGTCCCCACAGGCTCTTAGCTTTGATACTTTGTAGAACGACTCAGAACTTAGTGAAACCACTGTATGTAGGGTTACAGTTTTGTTACAAAGGATGCAGGTCAGGAATTGAGATTCATGGGGCCACGTCTGGAGTGGAGAAGGAGACAGTCCACTACTGTGCCCTCTTTTTGTGGCATCTGGGTGTGTCAGCCTCCTGGCACAGCACCGGGTTCACCAATTAAGGTGCAACACTGGGCCTGCGGGGCTAGAGTTTTGGTTGGGCTTAACTGCACCCACATGGTTGATTAAATCACTGGCTGTATAATGGAACCCCGTCACTCGCCCCCTCCACTCACTGTAGATTGGGCTGGCCCAAAATCTCAGTCCCTTACTCCTGCGATTGGTCTTTCTAGTGAGCCGCCCCATCAGTGAGGGGATCTTGGGGCCCACCTAAAGTCCCTTCTTTGGCGTAACAAAGACACTTCTGTCGCTCAGGAAATTCCAAGGGGTTTTGAAGCTCTTTGCCAGGAATCTGAGAAAAAGAACAGATAAATTCTTTATTATATCAAAAGTCTGAATTCTTCTGTTAGCTTGTATCTTGAAGCCTCTCTATCTCCTTCACAATCACTCTTTTGATAAGTGGATAGAAAGGTGTCTTAATTTTTTGTTTTAGTTTTAGTTTTTATTTGAGAAAGAGAGAGAGAGAGAGAGACCACAAGAGGGGGAGGGGCAGAGGGAGAAGTAGGCTATCTGCTGAGTGGAGAGCCTGGCGTGGGTCTCTATCCCAGGACCCTGAGATCATGACCTGAGCCCAGGACAGATGCTTAACTGACTGAGCCACCAGGGCGTTTCCAACCACCGCCCCCTACCCTGCCCATTCATAGTTAGTATCTGATGTTTGCCAGGAGCAGGGAGTGCATGAATAAAATGTAATTTCCTGCCATCAGGAATTTACAGTTCAGCAGAGGACATAGACGTGTATACAGATAATTATCGATAGCCCCAGAGGCAGCTGGCTACCCCAGTCAGTTGAGCCTATGACTTTTAATCTCCAGGTTGTGAGTTCGAGCCCCATATTAGGTGTACAGATTACTTAAAATCTTAAAAAACAATTCCTGATAACTCCTTAAAATGGAGGTATTCACAGCATATTTTGGGGACTGAGAAGAGAGGGACTCAGGAAGAGCTAGAAAGGTGTGTTGAGTTTAGTGTGCAAAGAATAAAGGGTGGACACTTGCCTTGCCTGTTTGGCTTTTCAGGGTCTCGGAGATCTGATAGTGCTAGTGCGCTTAGGTAAGTGTAAGCAGTCCGCTGTGGGACGCGGGAGGGGAGGCTGGAAAGACAGGCAGGAGACGGATCTTAAAACCTCTGTTTATCTAAGATACCGAGGAGTTTAACGGAGTTTAACGGAGTTTACCGTATGGGCAGTGGGAAGTTAAAGGTTTTATTTATTTATTTATTTGTTTGTTTATTTTTAATTTATTCATTTGAGAGCATGAGCAGGGGGAGAGGCAGAGGGGAGGCTGACTCCCTGCTGAACAGGGAGCCCAACAGACGTTCATCTGACCAAGCTACACAGGCACCCTGGAAGTTAAAGGTTTTAAAGAAGAAGAATGCTTTGCCGAAGTTACATGGAAAGTACTCTGGTAGGTAGACTGGACAGATCAGATGCGTCAGTTTGGGAATTGTCCAGCAGAATATTATGGGGGCCTGAGCTAAGGTTGTGATGGAGAAGGCATAGAAGTCGATTTTACAAAGAGGTGAGGAGGGGCGCCTGGCTGGCTCAGTCGTTAAGCATCTGCCCTGGGCTCAGGGCGTGACCCAGGGTCCTGGGATCAAGCCCCGCGTCGGGCTCCCTGCGTGGAGGAGAGCCTGCTTCTCCCCTCTGCCGCCATCCATCTGCCCCACTTGTGTCCGCCCCCCCTTTCCTTGTCAAACAAATAAATACAATCTTTTTAAAGACCTAAAAAAACAAAAGTGAGGCATGAGGGAGATTTTAGAGAGTCGGCAAGATCCCTGTCCTCGGGGATTGGTGGGACCATCCTGTGGCCTGGGAGGGGGCAGGGCAGGCTTGGGTTCGCTGCTGGCCGGTGGCATATGGAGGTTCGTAGCTCAGCCTGAAGGTCAGCCTGTTCGAGCCATGATTGTGGAAGCCATGAAAGGGATGCCACCACCCCAAGGACCGTGCCCGGATCCGAGGGGTTTGCAGTCTGTGTCGGGTGCCGCAGAGGCCGCCTGAGGACAGAGGGCAGACAGTTCGGTGTCCCGCGCTATCTTTGTGATCTCAGTGCTCTGTAAGGTGGTGAATGTTAGATTTCTGAGGAAGTGCACGCAGTTAAAATTCTTACAGCTTTATGGGTGCCTGGGTGGCTCAGTGGGTTAAAGCCTCTGCCTTCAGCTCAGGTCATGATCTCAAGCATCCTGGGATTGAGTCCCGCATCGGGCTCTCTGCTCAGCAGGGAGCCTGCTTCCCCCCCCCCCCCCGCCTGCCTCTTTGCCTACTTGTGATCTCTGTCTGTCAAATAAATAAATAAAAATCTTTAAAAAAAAAAAATCTTACAGCTTTAAACTTCGTAGTAGTTCTGTCTGGTTTACCATTTACTCGTAATTGCACATTCTGTCAAGAAAATATTTGCATCTTGTCAGTGAGGTGATCGTTTCCAGTGTCACGTAATTGTTCTTAATGTGAAAAGAGTGTAACTAAACGTTGTAGTTTTAAGATTTTTTTTAAAGATTTATGTATTTTGGGGAGAGAGAGCATTCCAAACAGGCTTCCCACTGAGACAACTCTGAGATCAAACCTGAACCAAAACCAAGAATGGGACACTCAGCCGGCTGAGCCATCCAGGTGCCCCTAAAATTTGTTATTTTAAGTTGACCTTAGTCTTCAGCTCATATTTTTTCTAGACATAATTTGGAGATAGATTCATTGTCCATTAGTTGGTATCCTGTTAAAATATCCAAAAACCTGCTTATTATACCATATATTACAAAATTGCCAGTTACCTTCTGGACATTATCCTGAAACAGCTTCCAGTGGCCAAAGCAGGAACAGTGTCAGTAACAAAATTAGTAATGACATTATTAGATTATACTGTCAAGAATATGGTAAATACCCACTAGCCCATGTTGGTATAAATACATACGTACCAGGCGCCCGGCCGGCTCAGGTGGGAGAGCTTGCAGCCCTTGATGTTGGGGCTGTGAGTGCAAGCCCCACGCTGGGCGTAGAGCTACTTGGGGGAGAAGGTAGGAGCGCTAGATGAAATGGATCGGGGAGGGGGGGGGAATCCTCCTTACAGAGAATTCCAGATGGTATATGTAGACGGTCCTCTTCAAGGGGCTGGAGCTTCATTCCCACTTCTTAAGTACAGACTGAACTCAGTGACTCAAGGACGCACAGCGGAGTACAGAGAGGGTAAAACAGTAACTCCATAATGGAGAGGCCGAGCAGACAGCACCCGAACCGGGAGCGAGCTCAGCTGGACCAGTGATACGTCGTCATGGGACATTGCCGTCCGATACAACGTGGTATTCTCTCCGGAAACTCACATCCCCAGAGCTCTTCAAAAACACAAACCCAGCCTAAAAATACTGAAACAAGCCCAGGAAAGGGATGTTGTACAAAGTACATGACCAGTACAGTAACAGAAAAGTATTAAGGGCCCGACAAACCAAGGAGAGATTGAGACACTGTCTTAGAAGAAATTTAAAAATTAAAATAAATAAATAAATAAGGTGACGGGTCTGATTAGTGTATGGATGATGTTGATGTGGTGGGTAGCTTATTTGAACTTACGTGCTGTCCTGTAGCAACTCCCGTGCAGACGAGCGCTCTAAGCCCCCGCTGGACGTGTGAGCTTGTCGCAATCCGTCTCTCCGCTGGCCGGGCTTCTGGCTTCTTCTGGTCCCCACAGCCGATTCAGGACAGTTCAGTGTTTGTTTACGTTACGTAGACATCAGAGAGGCCTACCGGGAAATAGTTTCTCACCTGGAGAATCACATACTCCATCCCTGGTTTCCGCATGTTCAGCTCTCGGCTGTACCTTTCAGACCCTGAGACTTGATTTCAGAAAAGGGGAGACTGGGTAGCCTGGGGCATCTCCCGCTCGCAGCTTCCGAATCACAGAACGGATGAATACATATTCACATACATACACACCCGTGTGCGCATACATATACGCATAATGGGTTTTGATAATTATTTTGTCCCCAAAAATAAACTAGAGCTAAAATTTTTTTGTTTGAAAAAGTATATTCACTGTAAAACCATAAGAGTTGAAGTATACTGGTTTTTTTTCCTTATTAACTGAAGATTGTGTGCATTGATTAGAATTTTCTAATTTATGACCATTTCATTAGCATGATGTATAAAGATACACTCGAGTGAAATGTGAGGGGCTCCTGAGTGGCCCAGTGGGTTAAGCCTCTGCCTTCAGCTCAGGTCATGATCTCAGGGTCCTGGGATGGAGCCCTGCATCAGGCTCTCTGCTCGTCGGACAGCCTGCTTCCCCCTCCCTCTCTCTCTCTCTGCCTGCCTCTCTGCCTACTTGTGATCTCTCTCTCTGTGTCAAATAAATTAAAAAATAAAAATAAAAATATCTTTAAAAAAAAAAGTGAATTGTGAACATGTGGAGATGAGGTCAGAAAATTGTGGGGCTTTGTGCAGTTTTGGGGATTTCCAGAGGAATTCCATTTCAGTGAATGTTCTGATTTGGGCATTATGAGAAATAGCCTAATTAGAGGGAAAAAACAGACTTTTGAGGTTAAAAATCACCAGCATAAGCTCTGAATCATTCTCTTGCACTGCATTTAATTGGCGGGTCCGATGGAATGTATTGCTCTCAGTAACTGTGTTTCCCACAGTTGGAAACAGCTGTTTTTATCATGGCCCGAGCTTTCATCTCCTTGCTCAGCTCATTCAAGAGAAGCTTCCAGGGCTCCTGAGCTGTGAACCATAGCAAAGGATGCAGAACTTGAATCTGGAAACAAAAACCTGATCAGAACTTCCAAATTATTTGGTATTTTATGTTCAGATTCTTTTACTGTGATACTCATTTGTATTATAACAGTTTTGATTCATTCACTGATCAACAAACACTGCCAGCAGCCTTGACTTGTAAATGATAATTAAAGCTTCTTTCTTCAAATTAAAATTGTATAACGTGAATTAGTTTTGGTGGGCAGGAATGATTTAAATCTTGGAAACTAGTTTTAAATATGTGATTTTTTAAAAGATATTTATTTATTTGACAGAGAGACACACAGCAAGAGAGGGAACACAAGCTGGGGGAGTTGGAGACGGAGAAGCAGGCTTCCCGCTGAGCAGGGAACCAATCTGGGGCTCAGTCCCGGGACCCAGAGTTCATGACCTGAGCCGAACGCAAACACCTAACAACTGAGCCACCCAGGCACCCCGAAATATGTAATTTTGAAATAAATGTATATCATCTATAAACTTAATCTGTTCTTCCATAGCTGACCCAGAGACATCTCCAGCGTTGGACACCTCAAACGCAGGTGCCTGGCTGGCTCAGTTGGAGAAGCCAGGGTCATGAATTCCAGCCCCACGTTTGGTGTAGATTACTTAAGAATAAACTCTTTAGGGACCCCTGGGTGGCTTAGTTGGTTAAGCGGCTGCCTTCGGCTGAGGTCATGGATGGAGCCCGGCATCAGGCTTCCTGCTCAGCGGGGAGCCTGCTTCTCTTCCCCTCTGCCTGCCTCTCTGCCCGCTTGTGCGCTCGCTCGCGCTCTCTGTCTCTCTCACTGTCAAATAAAAAAATAAAATCTTTTAAAAAATTTTTTTAATTTAAAAAAATAACTCTAAAAAAATAAAAAGGAAAGGAAGGGAAGAAAGAACGAAAGAACCCTCAAACAATCTGTTCACCCAAATCATTCCCTCATTTCTTGGGTCTTCAGTACTGAACTCTTAACGGCATGACCAGAATTCATAACTGTAAATTATGAAAATTTTCATAGTGGATTTACGTTAAAGATATATACGTTTTATCCAACCAGCTGTTGGTTTCATTCATTGTGTTTTTTTGTTAATTTACATTTCGAAATTCCTCATTTTTAGCCCCGGATGCTCCAGGCTTCACTGGAGTAGTTCGGCTGAATTATTATTCCAGTTTTTTCCTCTGTGATGCCTTCACTCCCCCCCCCCCCAGCTGCTATCAGTGGGAGTTCTCTCTCTCTCTGCTGGTGTTTCTGCCCGTGTGACTGTGCCTGCACACCAGGCGTCTGTAAGCGTCGTCTCTCTTTCTCCTAGACTGGTCTCCGTTCCTCCTGCAGAGCCATCAAGCAGGATCCCTAGAGACAGATCTCCTTCAGAGGGGTGTCTTGGTTTCCACCCATTTTTGTTTTGAATGGAAAGATTCCAGATTCTTGTCTCTTAAAATCCAGTTATGTTCTTTTTTTTGTTTTCTCAACTTTCTGTTTTTTTTTATCCATGGTTTCATCTTACGGTTTTGCTGTATAAGTGCCATCTTTCCCCCTTTCTGTCTAATTTGTCTAAGATGTCTAAGATTCCTGCCCCCCCCCAAAATCTGTCTTTAATGTTTAAAAGCTCACTGAACAGTGGCCGAGTAAAACCCGGAGACGGTGTCGTCACAACGACTTGCGGGGCTGCCTCACATGTCTGAGTGTGCTCAACTCCTTACTTCCCTCATTTTGTTCCCGATTTATTGGGAGTTTATTTTCAGTTTCCCTCCGGACTGATAGTCTGCCTCTGTTTTACACGAAGTCCTCTGTTTTTCCAGCTGAAGGAAAGGAGCGCCGTGTAGTAACCAGCTTATGTGTGTGCTGAAGGGCAGTGTTTTTTGGGTACTTCTTTGGTGACTTTTCTGTCATTTCTACTTCATTTATGTGTGTGGCATTTCTAAACATGTTTCCGAAGCTGCCAGATACCCAAGTAATGAGACTCTCAGTAGTGTTTCTACCCAATAGTTTTGTGAGTTGAAGAATCCCATTTATAGGGTGCCTGGGTGGCTCAGTGGGTTAAGCCACTGTCTTCGGCTCAGGTCATGATCTCAGGGTCCTGGGATCGAGCCCCGCATCGGGCTCTCTGCTCAGCGGGGAGCCTGCTTCCTCCTCTCTCTCTCTCTGCCTGCCTCTCTGCCTACTTGTGATCTCTCTCTGTCAAATAAATAAATAAAATCTTTAAAAAAAAAAAAAAAGAATCCCATTTATAGTCTGTTTGCTTCTGAAATATTTCAAGATTTGGCTTTATGCCGTGTTGAGATGAGAAATGAGAACTCTTCGGTAAGTACAAGTGTGTGGATTCTCCGCGCATCTTTGTTGAGGGTAGCACCGGAGTGTCTAGAACCAGAATCCATACAAGCCTCTTGTCCTAAAGGAGTGGAGAGACTATCCCCCCCCCCCCCCCCCCCATAGATCTGAAGTGACCCCTGAGGAGATGGGAACAGACCCGCGTCGTGAGCCGTCGCCACCCCGAGGCGGCCGCCGTGCAGGAGACTTGAAGGGCGAGCAGGGGACGCAGGCAGCCGCGCTCCCCGGAACCGAGCTCAGCGAGTCCTCGTGCCTCCTGCGGCCCCCGTGGGCAGGACGGATGGCGTGCGGAGCATCACCTGGCCCCGGAGAAGCTGCGCGCAGGGGCCAGTGGGCTCAAGATGCCCTTCGGGGAGGCTTTCTCCCTCCTCGTGCGAGGCGCCGCCTTCCTCCTGCTTCCCATCAGGTGTACCTCGTGTGCCGCCTCTTCTGCACGCTTGCCAGGGACGCCTCACAGTCTCCGCCAGTTCCGTTTCCGAATTGGGCGTGAGTCCTGCCCTTCTCCTGTTGTTACCTTCTTGTCGAATAGTTGCCTGCACGTGCCAGGGGCGTTATTAAGTCATCAGGCCAGTAAATTTGCTGTGAACCTGAAGAGCCCGTGTATGGATGCTAGTGCGACTTTTATGGAAACGCTTTCCATTTTTTACATGACTTCACTTTGGAATTCACACGAGCCTTCTTGGGACTTGGAGTGCTTTACGAAACCAACCTCCAAGTGCGTTTGCCTGCCTCCGTCCTAAAGTCAGAGCCAGGGCTCAGACCCGGCCTCGGCCCTTGCTGACGTGCTTAACCACCCACCGCGCCGCTCGGCCCAGCGCTGTGCTGCCGCTCAGGAAACGTGCGTCTCGGGGGCTCTCGGAACAGACATGCTGTTGTCTCTCGTGTCCTGTTGCTCTTCCCCGGCCACGCAGCCGCACAGTACATTGGTGGTGGTGTCGGAGGAGACGTCCGCAGATCTCATCTGATTTCTGCTGTTGGGCCAGTTTGAGCATCTTTAGCAGGTTGCTACCTTGTGTGTCTAAGCTCTGATCCTCATTTTCCAGTCTTGATCTTGGTCGCGTGTTACATCATTAGGTCAAGTTGTTCAGGAATTCTCATCGTCTTACTGTCCTGTAAGCACCGATTTTCAATGAAATACAGGTCTAAAGCTGATGATGACCGAACCCTAGAGATCTGTGTCTCAGGGACACATCCTTATTCCCCTGAAATATGGAACACTGTTAAGAACATCTCTGCTTTTCATGAAAAGGGAATTCAAATAGACTTTTAAAGTGAAAAAACGAAAACTTTCCTGTGTGAAGTTTTATTCCAATCTCCTGTTAAATCCTCAGAATAGGCTGCTGGCCTCCCTTACTTCCAGGAAATGAAAAGTGGCTCAGAAGCTAAGTGAGCTAAGCCCTGTCTCTCTCAATTGTTTCAGTTTCTCAGGAATTGCTGTACAATGCTGCCAGTAACGGTCTCCGGGGGTCCGACCCCCATTCACCTCCCACTGCCTCCTCTGCAGCTCCAGATGCCGCCAAAAGAACAAGCTTTGAAGAAAGTGCCTGTACCCTCTTTTACCCTGAGGTGGGTGAGGCCAGGCAGGGTGATTCTCAGGACACCCTGATGATCAAAGGTACAGTTGAAGCCTTCACAAGACTTTCTTGAAGATGACCAAGAAATGTGGGAACGTTGTCCAGTAGCCTAGAAACTGAAGACGGGAGCTCAAGCACGGACGGTGCGCGCCGTCTGACCCGCAGTGCACGATGACGTTCAAGACCCCAGATCTGCCCCTTGAGGGCAGAGACCCGTACACTGTTTTCATCCACCCCCACCCCCGTGTCTACCCGAGGACTGAGCGTATAAAGGGGCCTCAGCAAGTGTTAGTCTGTGACCGAAAGAGAGAAAGCTTTACCAAAGTCCTCTCCAGCCTCTCCTTTCCGTCGTAGGGAACCTGAGATTGTTGGCTCTTCTTCCCCAGAGTAGTGACAGAGCTCGCTGATGTCTCAAGCTTCTTGGCCACTGCTGTCTTCTGTCTTGGCCGTGTGTCTGAGTCGGAAATATTTTATCTGTCCAGTGTATGAAGTTTACAGTATTAATACTTACAAAGTTAGGTCTTCACTGATGCCTAGGCTTTTACCTCTCAGATATTTTTATTGTGGTATTTAGCTTTTTAATGAAAATCTTATCTGGACCACAATCTCGGGGAGGGGGTTATTGTACTGTTGGTTTTTAAAATTCCTTTTGTATTTATTTTTCAGATTCAGCAGTAAACAGTCTTGCTTCTTGATTAGATCTCCTGTTAGTCGTCACTGTGTTTGAGAAATAGGATGTACTATCTATCACCAGCTCAGTTCCCAGAACCTAACACGTTGCTCTTGAACGGCAGCACGCAGCCCTGTCCTCACCCGAGCAGCGCTCGCGAGCTGTGAAGGAGGTGTGCAGTGGTGTGACTTCAGACGCTGCGTAAATAGGACAGCTCGGGGTTTGTTCCGTCTCTCAGGGAAAGGGGCGCGCTGGAAATGTAGCTCCTTTCAGTTCCTCTGTCCTCAGTGGTTCTCCATTCGTTTAGTCACGTCTTCTTTCAGGAGTTAACGCTCGTTTAGAGGGGCAGCTTAAAAATCTCATCTTCAAGTATTTGATTTCTTATACCTTTTGTGGTTCTAGTTATATGCAAGGCTTTTAATTTGTAATTTCCTTTCTAGTTAAAAGTGAACATTTCACAGTACTGCTGGTTTTTTTGACAGACAGGGGATGGACATTCATTATTCTCAACAACTGGCTTTTCTGGTTACGAGAATACAGTATCAGAACCAAGTATGTTTTATCCAGAAAAATAATCCTTCTTGAACAACATACTTTTCTCTCAAGTCAGAAATGTATTAAATTATGCTGCATTGATTTCAGGTTTTGGCAAAAAGTATTTGACTTTTTGAAAGGAAATTGTTTCTTTGTCTTTATGAGCTTCTATGTACATAAACCAAGGAACCTTACATGTACAGTTTTAAAGTAGGTTTGCTGTATCCATAGATAAATCAGTCACCAGTTCTCCCCGAATATGCTGTAGAGGAAACACACAGACTAGGAAAGTGACTTTTGTGGAGTAAATAGGACGTATGGGTGTGAAGCCTGACTCTGATTCTCACCTCTGATTCTGGTAAATGAAATAAATGCTCAGAGTGGACCTACTTTCTCACATTAAGTTGTTCCTAATTAATTGCATTATAAATGTTCTTTGTCAGTTCATATGATGAACTTGAGTTGATAATCGGGGACAGATGTGATTAGAATATTGCTAATGACCTTTATCAATAAATGTCTTCATATGTTTCATAGTGGT
Source organism: Mustela nigripes (assembly GCF_022355385.1). NCBI lineage: Eukaryota > Metazoa > Chordata > Mammalia > Carnivora > Mustelidae > Mustela > Mustela nigripes. Next base: position 65,975,483 of record NC_081566.1, read on the forward strand.
GTTACATAAAAACTAAATCGTGTCCTCTGCCCATTCTTCCACTAAAACTAGTTTTCCGCTCTGTTAAGGAACAGGGAAACTCATGCATATGAGATGGTGAAACCGTGTCGAGAGCGCAGGTGGCTTGTCCTCTGCGTGCTCTCCGCTTATCGCCAGCTCAGAGTCCCGTTACTGCAGGGAATGGCCGTGACAACGACTAAAATATGACCGTTCTGACCCAGAATGGTTTGACTTCAGTTTTAGACTTGAATTTTCCTGTGGTTTCTGTCTTTTCCCTCTCTCTCTAGGTTCACAGCCGACGTCAGAGAAGTCTTCCCAGCGGCCGTCAGAGAGCACAAACTGCAGCCCTGCCCGAAAGCGGTCGTCATCTGAGAGTACTTCTTCGACAGGCAAGTACTGTTTGTTCGATCAGACTTTAACTGACTTTCCCGTCTGTTACTTGTGAACAGACTTACAGTATGATACTGTGGACTTTTACAACGTAAATTATAATCTGTGCTTACGTACAATGTTGTAGAAAAAAGCAGAAGTGGTCATGGATGTGTGAATGAACAGAGTGTGCTGGACCGCAGTCCCGCTCCCCCCTCGTGCTGCTTCCGTGCACGTGGGCTCATGCTCGCAGGTGCTGTGGCTCGGATGGGGGCTGGGGACACAGTTCTAAATGACTGGGACAAGAGTAGGCAGACACAGAAATAGAGGTTTTAGAAGTTGGGTTGAGGTACAAGAGTGTGCAGTGCTATAGGGCATGTGGATTGGAACTCTTTAATAAACTAAGGCATAAAATGGCCTTAGTAAAGCCGTATAGTTTGCAAAGTAGCATTTACAGATCTCTGAGATACACAAAACAATTCATGGGGTTGTGAGAAGAATCTCTGTTGATCTTTATTTCTAACCTCAACTTTTAAAATGTGTAATGTTCACATATTTTAAGTATGTATAACCTCTTGATACAGTGTATCATACTCGTGTAATTCATACGTGTTTTTTTTTTTTTTTAAGATTTTGTTCAATTTATTTATTTGACGGACAGAGATCACAAGTAGGCAGAGAGGCAGGCAGAGAGACAGGGGAAGCAGGCTCCCCGCTGAGCAGAGAGCCCAATGCGGGGCTCCATCCCAGGACCCTGAGATCATGACCTGAGGCAGAGGCTTTAACCCACTGAGCCACCCAGGCGCCCGCTCATGCACGGATTTGGATGGTGCTCTCAGTTTTTCCTTTATACTGATGGTGTGTTTATAAAAACAAAAACAAAACTAGAGGGCTGTATATATATGTAAAAATTACAGGTATGTGGACAGCTATCTTGTGTGTAAGATATACAAATATCTTATAGTTGTCTGTCCTCTGAGGGGAGCGAGTCCTTCTCATCCGTCAGCGTCATCAGGAGAGGTGGGCAGTGACAGGGTCATTCTGGGCAGTGGCGGTAACACGTGGAAAGGGGGACAATAGTGAGTCGAAGAAACTAAATAAACGAGCCCGTACGGTTAGGGTAAAGGGACTGAAGGTGAGGCTGGGAAGGCCAGTGGGGAACCTGGATAATAACAGGAGCCGCTGAAAATTGTAGACAAGGAAGTGCATACTATTTCTTGGCTTTCCGTCCTGTATTTTGATTGGTAGATCACTTTGACTCATGGTCAGAAAGTCGAATTCCTTCATCAGGTCAAGGCCACCCTGTCAGATGCTTATACATTGAAGAGGTACATTGAAGTTGGGCATCCGTGAGGACTTTGCCTCTCAGGATGCTGTTTTCATACTGTTTCAGGCAGAGTCTTAGACGGGGAGTGGCTGCTTTTGATGGTGTGGACCTAAACCAGGGTTTAGCAGACTGCGGCCTATGGACCAGATGAGATTCAAGGCTTCCTTTAGTGCAGCCCTCAGCTAAAAATCTTTTTTACTTTCTTTCTTTTTTTTTTTTTTTTAAGATTTTATCTATTTAGAGAGAGGGCCCTAGCAGGGAGAGGGGAGTGGGAAAGGGAGAGAATGTCCAGCGGCTCCCCACTAAGCCAGAGCCTGATACGGGGCTCGATTCCACAACCCTGAGATCATGACCTGAGCCAAAAACTGAGAGTTGGATACTTAACTGACTGAGCCACCCAGATGTCCCTATTTCTGGGTTGTTGTTTTTTTTTAAGATTTTATTTATTTGTCAGAGAGAGGGAGAGAGAGCGAGCACAGGTAGACAGAATGGCAGGCAGAGGCAGAGGGAGAAGCAGGCTCCCCGCCGAGCAAGGAGCCCGATGCGGGACTCGATGCCAGGACACTGGGATCATGACCCGAGCCAAAGGCAGCTGCCCAATCAACTGAGCCACCCAAGATTTTATTTATTTATTTGACAGACAGAGATCACAAGTAGGCAGAGAGACAGGCAGAGAGAGAGGGAGAGCAGGCTCCCCGCCGAGCAGAGAGCCCAATGTGGGGCTTGATCCTAGGACCCTGGGATCCTGACCTGAGCCGAAGGCAGAGGCTTTAACCCACTGAGCCATCCAGGCGCCCCCCTATTTCTGGTATTTTCTAAAGGATCGCTTAAAAAGATAAAGGTAGAAAGAAAAAGTGTTATGTGAGACATTATATGTGTCCTCGAAAACCTAAAATATTTATCATTGAGATTTTTACAGAAACAGTTCGCCAACACCTGAAAAGAAAGAATAAGATTTCAAGGAGATATCCACAAAGAAAATCACCAAAATATTTTACTTTAGTAAATAAAAGAAATAATACCCAGGTCCATGAAGTTACTCTTACCGTAAGACCGTTTTATTCATTCAAATAAATATTTGTTGAGAGTAACTGAATACTGAGCATCAGAGGTACACACACGAATAAGATAAGGCTCCTGCTCTCAAGGATGCAGACAGAGTCACCAGAGAAGGGTGTGTGGCGTTCTCCAGCGGACCAGTGCGCCGGGTATGGCGGCACAGAGGAGCTCCAGTGCCTGACGTGTGCGTGACTCAGGAAGACGTCCCGGAAGGTGTGACACATGAACTCCTGTCGTTTGGTCGACACGTGGGACCGAGCGAAGGGTGGGCGTGTGTTAACGCGAAGAAAGGCACAGAACAGAGAATGCTGGTTCGGGAGAGCAGGGCGTCGTGTGGTGTTCCCGGCGTGTGAGGGAGATGATGTGACGGCGGCGGAGAGCGAGGCTTCGGAGGTCGCAGACGGCCCCTCTAGGGCGCAGGCGATTTTGTTGGTTGGTTGGTTGGTTGTTTCACTTGAAGGCCTTGAGTCTTCGCTGTAGAGGCAGTTGGGCGCCACTGAAGGATTTTGAACAGGAAAGATAAAAACTCCTCAATATATTGTATAATCCAGTATTGGATAGACTTTGCGGTGCTGAAAAAGGCCCAGAATTTCAGGGACTGGAGACAACGAAGTCTTCCTTTCTCCCTACGCTGTGACCAGTGCTGTGACCAGTGCGGGTCCTCTGGGTATTGTCTTCCTTCCAGGGCCCCGCCCGCCCGGCAGAGCCCTGGGTGCAGTGTTGCTGGTCTTGTGAGCGGGGCTGAGGGGTGTGGGAAAGCCTGAGCAGCTCTTACAGTTGCTGCCCACGTTTCAGTGCCATAGCAGGGGGCGAGAGTAAGTCTTCTGCGGAGGAGGAGTGGGGGTGGGGGGGCGATGTTATGGAAGCCGGGGCGGCAAGGGCTGGCCCCAGCAGCACAGTCTCCCGCACACCCATTTTGGAAAAGCGCTAGAGCCTTCCAGCGTGGAGAGCGGGACGGAACGAGACGCGCGCGAAGGAGTGCACCGGTGATGGCCTGGGTTTGCACGTGTGCATTTCGAGCAGCGTTTGGGCTGTTGACGTGAAGGTGTTGGTTAGCCATTTGGAAGTGGCGGCTTGTAGTTTGAGGGCGATCTGGAGGAGATGCGGACCTAGCAGCATGCGCTAGGAAGTTGAATCTGGCAGTGAGGGAGCTAACCCAGAGAGCGTGGCAAGAACGCAGATCTAAGGACCATCTACATTGGAGGGAAGTGGAGGGAAAGATTGAGTGATGACATAAAAGTTTTAAATAGATTTTTATATAGAAAAAAGGTACGAGAAGCCTCTTAATGTCAGATGTCACAAAGAGGCCAAGAAAAATTAGGACAGAAAAGTGTTAATAATTGGGAAAATGATTTTTATAGAACTAGTTTGCAAGTGGAGAGTTAGAGCAGTTTGGCTCCTTGAGAGGAGACTGCTAGAATTCAGGTGGCCTTGGTCTAAATTCGAGCTCTTCATTTCCAGCCACGAGGTAAATGAGATGTACTGAGCAAACAAATTTCTTGCTACCTAAAACTAAAAATGCGAGATAAAATTCGGAAAACGTTTCTTAAAACATTGCTGAACTTTGAAATCAATAGGAAACCAGAAGTTTGTAGAAGGCTTGACTCAGCAGAACTGAAGAGTGTTCGAACCCCTTGCGGTCGGCCTGGCTCCTGGCGGCAGATAGCCTGAGCGGCCCAGAAGGTCAGGGCCGGTTTCCCTGCGTAAATGGGGCGTGTACCAGGGTCAGAGCAAACGGAAAGAAACCCGTCACAGAGGAAGGCGGCTCCTCGTTCAGTTGGGCTTTGGGCGGAGCAGGAGAGGAGCTTCCCTCCACAGCTCATTCCCATCTCCTGTCTCACGGGCACTTCTTTTTTTTTTTTAAAGATTTCATTTATTTATTTGACAGAGAGTGAGAGAAAGCACGAGCTGGGGAGGGGCAGAGGGGGAGGGCGAGGGAGAAGCAGACTCCCCACTGAGCAAGGAGCACGACTTGGGGCTTGATCCTGGAATCCGACGGAGCCGAAGGCGGCTGCTTCCCACCTCCCTACGGGAGCTGCCCAGGCGCGTCTCACATGGGACTGCCTGTGGGACGCAGGAGAAAACTAACGAAAATGTGTTGGTGGTGGTAGTGCCCTGAGTTCCTTCCAGAGCCAAAGGAAGGTTTAATTCCTATGTAGTATGAACCGGAGTGTTTTCAGTGAGTATATCCTCCGTCTCGGCTGACCCAGCGTTCTTGTTTCTCCGGCGGCACAAGAGTGACAGCCTTTATTTTGCATTCAGAAGGCAGATCCCTGAATCAGAACTCTGTCCTAACCTTCGAGTTGTAGACAAAGAAATGAAAATGTGTAGACACCATCTGTTTAGTAATTGAGATATATAAACGACTGAATAAATACAATTTTGTACAAGACATCTTATGGTCCATCCTTGAACTAATCCAAAGGGGTAAATACACTAAAGGACTAATACGTAAAAATATTATTTCACTGACGGCGGCAGTCATCGTTATGAAAGCTGTTGTCTGTGACCCTTAGCAGAGTCCATTGGGAAACATGACAGTAGCCCACCTAGACTGACGGACGGTGTGGGCGCTGGGAGCCAAGGGCAGATGTTGTCAGAGAGAGCCAGGTGGCATGTGTCCTGCCTTTTCAGCCCAAACTTGGAAATCAGCATGTTCATTCTTCCATGGGATTCTTTTTGCTAGAAGCAACTCACTGAGGGCAGCTCCTGTTCAAGACGAGGAAAATTAGATCTACCACCTGGTGGGAGAGAAAGCAGAAGACTCGGGTGCAGGTTGTAATAGCTCCGCACGCAATCGGACTGCTGCTTCCGGACTGGGAGATGAGGTTGGCTTAGTGGCGAGTGGCTGTGGTGGCGCGACAGGAGGCGGATCGGTTCAGGTGCCGGACGCACGCGAAACCACATTTTCTGGTGTGTGGGGAGGGAGGCGGAGGAATAGTAGGTGAGGTGGCCTCAGGGTGGCTGGCAGAACTGCTGCCGTTGGGTTGGTGGCGCGGGTGTATGATGTTGGGGAGGCGACTTTACGGTAGGTATCACCCACTGAGTTCAGTAGTCTGGAGGAGCAAGGTTGAAGGAGAAGGTAATGACTTGGGTTGTGACTGAGAGTTTGAGAAATCGGTGAAACATGCAAAAGTAGATAAGTAGAAAAACAAGCTTTATTCGGAAGGTTGAACTTGGGGCATGGTCAGAATGTAGGTGGCAGGTGAATGAATTGCCAGGAAGTGTGGAGAGTTCAACAAGAACCGCACCTGTAACAGACAGAGTGAGGAAATGCTCACGGGTGCCAGCTAGTGTCGGAAGGAGGCGGTTCTCATGTGGTCAGCTTCAGATAAAATGGAAGATCGGGACATGTACTCAGATCATTGAAACTGCGAGAATCAACATGGGGCCGGGAGGAAGTAAGTATGAAAGGTAAAGACAGTGCTGGGGCTTAGGGACCTCTACAGTTAAATCATATAGAGTTGCAAGTAATCGGAAGATAATCCAAGTGTATTCTCAGAGAAACCGTGGAGGCCAGATTTTAAGAAGTGGTGATATTTAATGGCTGTGAGAATTTGAAATTTGAAAAATCCTGAATTTTAACAAGACTACTGGATATCATCTGAAGGGAGTTACTGGTAATTTGAGAAAAATTCCAGTGTGGTCTGATAAGATCGAATCTAGAATACACAGGGCTTAAGGGGTACCTAGAATAGTACCACATTTTAAACGCACATAGGCAGGAAGTGCATGGATGAGCTTTGGAAAAAAGTATGACCTGTGTTCATTAGGAGTAACTGACTGGGCATCTTAGGAAATGGCCCAAGTACGATCTGATGTTTACAAATATTGCAGAACTAAGACAGTTTACCAGTTTACCCACATTCTGTGTAGTCATAAAAAAGTGAGGAATGGTATTTGAAGAACAAAGATTTCCCAGTCATTGGGCCACTAAGATAACAAGGTTCACTGAAGACCACTTATTTTCCCGTCTTTGGTCAACAGGTATTCTTTCTAAACTAGTTTAGACATACGTTTAGTGTTGTAGTTTTAAAGCTTTTCCAAAGAAGTTTCACTTATATCCTTTGTACTCACAGCATTGTTAGAAAGAGCGCTGAACCAGGAGTATCACCAGCATCTAACTGGCAAGGCTCCAAATGTAAATGGACCATCAGCTCCGAAGAAATAAGCCATTTCTTTGTGGTTGTGGCTCCTTAGCTCACGTATTGTTAGGAAAGCAGGCCAACTTTGAATTTTTTTTTTTTTAAGATTTTATTTATTTATTTGACAGACAGAGATCACAAGTAGGCAGAGAAGCAGGCAGAGGGTGGGGGGGAAGCAGGCTCCCCGCAGAGCAGAGAGCCCGATGCGGGGCTCGATCCCAGGACCCTGGGACCATGACCTGAGCCGAAGGCAGAGGCTTTAACCCACTGAGCCACCCAGGTGCCCCAACTTTGAATTTATTATGATTACTTTAATATGCCTTATTCAGGAAAATAAACGATCACCTTGCTTGGGAGAGGCAGATGCATATGGTGTTAGGATGTTTAATCGTGTTAAGAAAAATGGAGCAGTATTCCTTTTCTTTGGTATAAGAAGTTACTTAAATGCCAAGCTGTGTTCAGTTCGTATCTGTGTGATTTGTCGTCTTCTTTAGTAAACGGAGTTCCCTCTCGAAGTCCGAGACTGCTTGCTTCTGGGGACGACTCTGTGGGGAGTCTGCTGCAGCGGGTGGTCCAGCACGAGGACCAGGAGCCCCTGGAGAAGAACATCGAGGCCGGGATCGCGTCTGCCCCAGGGCCCCCGTCCTCCAGCCCAGGACACAGCCACAGCAAGGAGCGGGCCCTGGGGAAGCCGGACAGCCTTCTGGTGCCCGCGGCCCCCACTGACACTTGCGGTGGTGGCATCTCGCTCCTGTCGGAGAAGCTGCCGAGCAGCTGCTCGCCCCACCACGTCAAGAGAAGTGTCGTGGAAGCCATGCAGCGCCAAGCTCGGAAAATGTGCAATTATGACAAAATCTTGGCCACGAAGAAAAACCTGGACCATGTCAATAAAATATTAAAAGCCAAAAAACTTCAAAGACAGGCCAGGACGGGGAATAACTTTGTGAAGCGCAGACCGGGTCGACCTCGGAAATGCCCCCTCCAGGCAGTGGTGTCCATGCAAGCATTCCAGGCTGCCCGCTTGGTCAGCCCCGACTCGACCGAGGGCGAGGAGAGTGCGGCCCTGCCGCTCCGCGCCGACACGGTGACGGACGCCATCGAGGCTGTGGTGCAGAGCGTCACCCTGAGTCCGGAACACAAGAAGGGGCTGAAGCGGAAGAGCTGGCTGTTGGAGGAGCAGGCCAAGAAGAAGCAGAAGCCGTTCCCAGAGGACGAGCAGGAGTGCTGTACGAGGTAATTATCTGTGTCCACGGCTTGTCTGAGCGGAGTGGAGTAGCAGCTTATAGACGTGATGTCGGGGTGCAGCGAGTTCGCGGGTCACCCCCTCACCTCTCCTGATGTAAAACCTGCGCTCCCCCGGGTCTTTGTTTCAGCGCGTTCTTATTCATGGCTGCCCCCAATTTTAAAATAATTAAGAAGCACGTGGGATGTAGCAGTCCAGTCTGAACCCCCAGTTTGCAGAAGAGGAAATGAAGGCCCAGCGAGGTTCCGTTGTGCCCAGCACGGGGCCGCGCGCCCGCGGTTATTTTTTTAGGCTTGCACTGTCTTCTCCGGTTTCCATCCTGTCACCACGCACACTTTCTGTGTGTTACGTTTCTTTTCTTCACAGTCTCCTTGTTATGTCCTTTCTTTTTTCTAAAAGAGCGCACAGAGCCAAAAATCACTCCCCAAAAAGAGCTCTTAATCCTTTTGTTGTATCCAACCAGGTTTTTCCCCTAAAGGTATGTTTGGTAGTTTTAACTGAGTTAATACAATACTCCCTATTTTCAAAGGACCTTTCCGTTAGAAACACAGCAGGCTCAGTCATAATCACGTGGCAGTCCCGTTCACAATTAGACAAATACAAATTAAAACTGCAAGACACGTTGTAAGCCTCTTAACATTTATTTTCAAACTGCTCTCTTGAAAACCACACCTGTTAATAGTTCTACTAACATCCAATAATTGTCATCCACTATTTATCCCTACTCTTATCTACCCGGGAAATTAGCTTTCTAAAAATCTTTATAAAAATGTCTTCATCATTTTGATATAGGTGAAATATACTTCATAAATGTTGGTTCATACTTATTTTAATTTGCACTAAATTGCATATTAGGACGTTAGTATTTGTTGATGTACCTTACCTGTTTTTTTAAGTACTCATTATATACAGTCAGAATAATAACCCTTAATGGTTTTTGTATGACATTTGATTTTCTTTTTTTTTTTTTTTTT
>NC_081566.1:65984999-66075980 GCF_022355385.1 Mustela nigripes
AGAGAGAGAGAGGGAAGCAGGCTCCCTGTTGAGCAGAGAGCCCGATGCGGGACTCGATCCCAGGACCCTGAGATCATGACCTGAGCCGAAGGCAGCGGCCTAACCCACTGAGCCACCCAGGCGCCCGAGACTTAACTTTTCAATCAGTAAGCTTTTCGTTTCACTGAAAGTAGTACAAGTACGTACTGCTCATGAAAGAAATTTCAACCCCACATATTCTGTAGGGAAAAAAGCAGTTTTCCTAAATGTATGCATTAGAGAGATATGAAAAACCTCTCTCTTGGGCGCCTGGGTGGCTCAGTCGGTCAGGCAGCTGCCTTCGGCTCGGGTGGTGATGTCAGGGCCCGGGGACGGAGCCCCGCATCGGGCTCCCCGCTCCTCCCTCCCTCTCTGCCTGCTGCTCTGCCCACCTGTGCTTTCAGTGAAACGAAAAGCTTACTGATTGAAAAGTTAAGTCTCTTTTCACATGATGTCATTTCCTCTCCGATCCTGTTCTCCTCAAGAGCACGACTGTGAACCGCGCACCACAGAGGGGCACCCAGCCGGCCCAGTCAGGGGAGTGTGTGATTCTTGACCTTAGGACCATGAGTTCAAACCCCACTCTGGGGATAGAGATGACTTCTTACATCTGTACAGAGGTGTGCATCCGCAGAGCTTGTGTCTCGTGTAAGTGGTGGCACCCTATAGTTTTCAGCTCTTTTTTCTTCATGTGTCTCAGAGATCTTGTCCTTAGGGCATGACGAATTACCCTACTCCGTGCTCAGAATACAGCATAATTTATTTAACTGTTCTCCTTCAGTGGAGTCCATATTACCTTTACTTCTTTTTTTTTTTTTTTTTTTTTTTTTAAGATTTTTATGTATTTATTTAAGAGAGAGCGGGAAGGAGGGGCGGAGGAAGAGTGAGAAGCAGCCCCCCAGCTGAGCAGGGAGTCCACTGTGGAACTCAATCCAGGATCCCGGGATCATGACCCAAGCCGAAGGCAGACGCTCCACTAACGAAGCCACCCCAGCACCCTCCCGCCCGGTCACCTTTAGCACACAGCTGTTTGATCAGCTGGAACTTTAAACTTTTTAAACGTTTTATGTTGTTGGGTCCCAGGGTCCGTTGTTACTGTTTCAGGGCCCGTCAGACTATTTTAGAACCAGTGTTTGTTCATCTTAATCACTGAGGCTTTACAGTACTGAAAAGAGGACGCCTGGGTGATTCAGTCTGTGAGGTGTCTGCCCTCAGCTCTGGTCTTGATCGTGGGGTCCGGGGATCGAGCCCCATGTTGGGCTCCCGGCTCAGCAGGAGGTCTGCTTTCTCCTCTCTGCCCCTCCTCCTTGCCTGATCTCTTTCTCTCTCTCAAATAAATAAATAATCTGTTAAAAAAATACTGAAAAGAAAATGATTCCTGCCTTCAGGGTAGTAAGAAAGTGACAGTTCATGACAATTTGACCATTCATTTTAGGGGAACGGTCACCTTGAAAATGTGCTTGGGAGAAGAGGGTTTATTCCAGAAAAGCCTTTCTAGTATCATAGCCACCAACATTAAACACTTTAATTTTCCACAAAATTACAGTTTAGAATTTGAAGAAATTACGAAGAGGAAGATGCAGTTTCTACCCTCAGGAGGAGAGGGATGTATCACAAGAGGACACCCCACAGGAGTTTCCCAGACACAGCAACAGCTCTTCACCTTTTTCTAAGTAGAACCTGCTATGCTACTTGTTACATAGCAGGGGGTTGTTCATTTACTTATTTAATAACATTTATTGCAAAATTATTTATCCAGCGTGCTAAGGGTAGGTAACAATGGTAAGCAAATTTGGATAATTCCCTGCCCTGGGGGATCACACAGTCGGAGTTCCAGCATGAGGGGTTATTGAATGTTATGAGAATATATTGTTGAGGTGATTGACCTCGGTTTCTTGTGGAAGTAACGATGAAATTAAAACCTGGAGAATAGGGGCGCCTGGGTGGCTCAGTTGGTTAAGCAGCTGCCTTCGGCTCAGGTCAGGATCCCAGCGTCCTGGGATCGAGTCCCACATCGGGCTCCTTGCTCGGTGGGGAGCCTGCTTCTCCCTCTGCCTCTGCCTGCCTCTTTGTCTGCCTGTGCTCGCTTGCTCTCTCTCCCTCTGTCTCTTACAAATAAATAAATAAAATCTTTAACAATAAATAAATAACCTGGAGAATAGACTTCATCTGTTACTTGAAGGATCAAGGTTAGAACGAACATTACAGGCTGAGTATGAAAAGGCATGGCAGGTTCAAGGAGGTGAAAGAAAGTTTCTGTTGCCAAAACACAGAGCTAGTTGGAGTCCTGTGGTCTAGGGCCTGGGGCATGAGTCTGAAGAAGGTGGTAGGAACCGGATCATGCGGAGAGCTTTGTTTGCCAAGCTAGAGAGTTTGGACACTATTTGTTGATGAATAACAAGGCAGATTGCAAACGGATAATATAGTGGTTATAAGCTGGGCTGTAGAATCAGAAACGGGTTCAAATCCTGGTTCTAAAAGGAAAAAAGGTAAATTGTAAAAACTAGGTAAAAAATGAAATCATAGGGCGCCTGGGTGGCTCAGTGGGTTGAGCCGCTGCCTTCGGCTCGGGTCATGATCTCAGGGTCCTGGGATCGAGTCCCGCATTGGGCTCTCTGCACAGCGGGGAGCCTGCTTCCCTCTCTCTGCCTGCCTCTCTGACTACTTGTGATCTCTCTCTGTCAAATAAATAAAAAAATCAAAATCAAAAAAAAAAATCATAACATGGGGTGCCTGGGTGGCTCAGTCATTAAGCCTCTGCCTTTCGCTGAGGTCATGATCCCAGGGTCCCTGGATCGAGCCCCACATCAGGCTTTCTGCTCAGCGGGGAGCCTGCTTCTCCCTCTCCCACTCCCCCAGCCTGTGCTCCCTCTCTTGCTATGTCTCTCTCTGTCAAATAAATAAAATCTTTCAAAAAAAATAAAATCATAATAAAAATATTAAAAATACTTAGAACTGAATAATTGCTCCGCTGCATGTTAAAACTTACGGGATGTATCTGAAGACATGCCTAGAGAGAGACTCAACAGCCTTTAAGGCTTGCATTATTATTTTTTTTTAATGCTGAAACTTCATGAACTAAGAGGCCAGTTAAGAAATGAGAAAAGAGGGATGCCTGGGTGGCTCAGTGGGTTAAGCCGCTGCCTTCGGCTCAGGTCCTGATCCCTGGGTCCTGGGTTCGAGTCCCGCATCAGGCTTCTTGCTCAGCAGGGAGCCTGTCTCTCTCTCTGCCTCTGCCCGCCTCTCTGCCTGCTTGTGTGCTTTTTCTCTCTTTCTTTCTGACAAGTAAAAAAGTCTTTGAAAAAAAGAAAGAAAGAAAGAAATGAGAAAAGCAAGAGAATAAGCCCCAAAATGGTAAATGAGGCCGTGGAAACACACACATTAAGTTAGCAAAGCACCTGTGTTGGTACATGTCGCTGTTGTTGCCTCCTTTATACTATTGTACACTCATCCATTGTCTGCGTACAGTACAGTTTTGTCATTTTACTGTTGAGTTATTTCCACATTGAGGTTGTTATCCAAAAATGTTGCTCTTAATATTCCTTTAATGTCCACTGGTGGATATGGGCACTCATTGCTTTAGGGTACATTCCAAGGAATGGAATTAATGAATAAACTAAAAGTTTTGTCCCAAGATTTAATTTTAGGCTATGGTTATTAAGCTAGTGTGGAGGAGGTGAGAGAAACAGATCCTTCTATGTACGTAGTCTTGCTGAGTGACAGAGGTAGCACTGCGTATCAGAAGAGACAGAAACACTTTTTTTTTTTTTAAAGCATTTTTTTTTTTAATCTTTTTTTTTTTTTTTAAAGATTTTATTTATTTATTTGACAGAGAGAGATCACAAGTAGGCAGAGAGGCAGGCAGAGAGAGAGGAGGAAGCAGGCACCCTGCTGAGCAGAGAGCCCGATGTGGGACTCGATCCCAGGACTCTGAGATCATGACCTGAGCCGAAGGCAGCGGCTTAACCCACTGAGCCACCCAGGCGCCCCAAAGCATTTTTTTTTTTTAAAGATTTTATTTATTTATTTGACAGAGGGAGATCACAAGTAGGCAGAGAGGCAGGCAGAGAGAGAGGAGGAAGCAGGCTCCCTGCTGAGCAGAGAGCCCGATGCGGGACTCGATCCCAGGACCCTGAGATCATGACCTGAGCCGAAGGCAGCGGCTTAACCCACTGAGCCACCCAGGCGCCCCAGAAACACTGTTTAATGGATTGTTCCGTAAACGTTGATGTCACAGCAGTAATGGAAATGAAATTGGTTTCTGTCTTTTTTGTGTTTTTTAAGATTTTATTTATTTATTTGACAGAGATCACAATTAGGCAGAGATGCAGGCAGAGAGAGAGGAGGAAGCAGGCTCCCCGCTGAGCAGAGAGCCCGATGTGGGGCTCGATCCCAGGACGCTGGGATCATGACCCGAGCCGAAGGCAGAGGCTTAACCCACCCAGGCGCCCCTGTCTTTTTATTTTTTATTTTTTTAAGAAGAGTGAGCAAGAGCATGAGAGAGCATGGGAGGGCAGTGGTAGCAGAAGGAGAGCAGGGGACTCTGGGATCACAGCCTGAGCCAAAGGCAGGCACTCGTCCCTCAGAACCACCCAGGTGCCCCAAAATTGGTTTCTGTCTTATCCTGTATACAAAAGTTAAATCCCAGTTGAGTAAATCTGTGTTAAAAGCAAAATTTTAAACTTTCAAAGGCTAATAGATGGAAAGAGAAAAATTTCACAACCTTGTCAGGAAGGCTTTCATAAACAAGATACCGAAAGCAGTAACCATACAGGTAAAGACTGGTATCTTAGAATGTATTACAACTAAGAATTTCTGGGGTGCCTGGGTGTCTCAGTGGGTTAAGCCTCTGCCTTCGGCTCAGGTCATGATCTCAGGGTCCTGGGATCAAGCCCCAAGTCGGGCTCTCTGCTCAGCGGGGAGCCTCCCCCCACACACACACTTTCTCTGCCTACTTGTGATCTCTCTCTCTCTCTCTCTCTCTCTCCGCCAAATAAATAAATAAATAAAATTAAATTAAAAAAACGAAGAATTCCTACTCATCAAACATCATCGTGACAAATACATAAAGACTTGCTACAAAGTGGGAAATTTATAACACTTGTAATGTGTATAGCTTGGGCATCCAGAATATATAACAACAGCAGCAACAAAAATGTACTATCAACAAACCCTATATAATCTAGAAATTCCCCTTTAGAAAAACTCTTGCCCAACAATCACCAGAAAACACTTTTTGGTAAAGTAGTAGCAAGATTGGCTATAATGTGTAGAAAATGGAAATATCCAAGATTACCATGAAATGGAATAAGTATATTGTAGGCTTTCACACAATGGAATATGATATGGTAATAAAAATAATGAATTACAGCTGACATGTAATATTGATGGATAAGCCTTAGAAACATTAAATTAAAAAATAAAAAAAAGCAAGCCCCTAAAAATAGCATTTTTTTTACAAAGAAAGAAAAAGAAAACAATGGTGGATACCGAACAAAATACTGTATTGATGTAGATAAGTATATCATAAAACCATATTTTGTCTTGTTTATTCATTTATTTATTTTAGAGAGACAGCATACACACAAGTGGACGTGGGTAGATGGTAGAGGTGCAGAGGGAGAGAGAGAATCTTAAGCAGGTTCCATGCCCAGCATAGAGCCCCACGAGGGGCTTGATCTCATGACCCTAAGGTCATGACCTGAGCCAAAATCAAGAGTCTGGCACTTAACTGACTGAGCCACTCAGGCTACCCATAAAACCATATATATATTTTTTTCTTTTCTTCTTTAGAGGGAGAGAGACTGCGTGCTTGCGGGAGAGGGGCAAAGGGAGAGGGAGACTTTTTTTTTTTTTAAGATTTTACTTCTTTATTTGACAGAGAGAGAGATCACAAGCAGGCAGAGAGGCAGGCAGAGAAAGAGGGGGGAAGCAGGCTCCCTGCTGAGCAGAGAGCCCGACGTTGGGCTCGATCCCAGGACTCTGAGATCATGACCTGAGCCGAAGGCAGAGGCTTTAACCCACTGAGCCGCCCCGGCGCCCCTAGAAAGGGAGACTCTTAAGCAGACTCCCTGCCGAGTACAGAACCCAACTTGGGACTCAGTCTCATGACTCTGAGATCAGGACCTGAGCCAAAACCAAGAGTCGGGTGCTCACCCTACCTGAGCCACCCAGGTGCCCCTTGAAATATTCAGTCTGAAAGCCATTAGTCATGGGTGTCCAGATGGGGCATGGAGACCGTGGTGGCCCTGAGCTTGATGTTAGAGACCAAATGGAGTGAGGAGTTGGGCCCTGGGAAAGGGGGTGAGGGCGAGCATCAGCGCAGCCTGGAGTGTCAGAGCCTGAGTCGAATGAGATGCACGCTCTGTAGAGGGAGGGGACAGGGGGACAGGGGTGGCCTTGTTGCTTAAGCGTCTGGCTCTTGATTTTGGCTCAGGTTATGATCTCAGGATCGTTGGATGCAGCCCCGTGTCAGGCTGCATGCTCAGCAGGGAGTCTGCTTCTCTCTCTCTCCCCCACTGCCCCTGCCCCCACTCACACACGCTCTCTCGTTCTCTCTGTCTAATAAATAAATAAATCTTTAAAAAAGAGTGAGTGAATGCCTGGTGTTGGATATAGATAGCAGCAAGGTTAGGAAGTGGTCCATCCCAGACTTCATTAATAAGAATTTTTAAAATTCTGGGGGCGCCTGGGTGGCTCAGTGGGTTAAGCCGCTGCCTTCGGCTCAGGTCATGATCTCAGCGTCCTGGGATCGAGTCCCGCATCGGGCTCTCTGCTCAGCAGGGAGCCTGCTTCCCTTCCTCTCTCTCTACCTGCCTCTCCATCTACTTGTGATTTCTCTCTGCCAAATAAATAAATAAAATCTTTAAAAAAAAAAAAAAAAAAAAAAAGAATTTTTAAAATTCTGTGGTTCAGCATTTGCATTTCTTGTAAGCTGTTGTGGTAATTCTGCTGTGTGTGGTCTCGGGACAGCACCTGGGGAAGCATAGCACTGGGAGGATTTCTACATGTCGGTGATAAGCACGAAAGCAGAAAACATTTTTTATTGCAGAAGAAAGAAATAAGATAAAGAAAAAAGGTAAAGACAGAAGTAGAAATGAATTTGCCTGAAAGGAGAAGAGTAAAAAATAAATATTAAATGATTAAATACATAAGAACAGGTTAAAAAAGGTAAATAATAAATTGACTGGTTAGATGAATGGATGGGTAAGATAGATCCTACAAGTATGATGCATCCCAGTTATGCAAGACTTGGCAGACTGTCAGAAGTCAGGTCACGTTATTCAGCACATCAAAAGGCTAAAGAGGAAAAATCACACAAATACCAATAAAAGAAGAAACATAATTTCACAGACTCTAACACGTGTTTGCGATAGAAACTCCCAGCGGTCCGTGAGGAGAAAGAGCTACCTCAGCGTGATAAAGACCATGAACCAAAACCCAGAGCAGACAGCCTGGCATGAGAGGCTGAGCGCTTTTCCCCTGAGGCCAGTGACAGGGGCAGGTGCCCACCTGTGCCGCTTCAGGTCAGCTTAGCTTTAAAATTCCCAGCCAGACCTGTCAGGCAAGAAAAAGAAATAAAAGTAAAAAATGTTTTGCAAAGTATAACATTGTAAAGATAAAAATAAAATTAGCTCTGTTCACGGATGCCATGATCTTACATGCTGGAAATCTCGACGGTCTCTCACAAGAACTGGTAGAGCTCGGAACACATTCAGTAAGTTGAGAACACAGAATCCACACCCACAGTCAGCTGCGTTTTTGTGAACCAGCGATTTTTCCCAAAAAGAAGTTAAGAAGACTATTCTTCTCATAATAGCGTCAAGAATAGAATAGGGGGCGCCTGGGTGGCTCAGGTTAAGCCTCTGCCTTCAGCTCAGGTCATGATCTCAGGGTCCTGGGATCGAGTCCCGCATCGGGCTCTCTGCTCGGCAGGGAGCCTGCTTCCTCCTCTCTGTCTGCCTGTTTCTCTGCCTGCTTGTGATCTCTGTCTGTCAAATAAATAAATTAAATCTTAAAAAAAAGAAGAAGAAGAAATAGTTAAGAATAAATTTAGAAAGGCAAAACTTGTATGTTGAAAACTACAGAACAGGGCTCCCAGTTGTCTCGGCTAAGCGTAGGCCTTTGGCTCAGGTCATGATGCCAGGGGCCTGGGATCAGGTTCCATGTCAGGCTTCCCTGCTCCTCCTTTGCTTGTCATCCCCCTCTATCTCTCTCTCTAAAATAAGTAAAATCTTTAAAAAAAAAAAAAAAAAAGGAAGGAAGGAAGAAAAGAAATTTCTACAAAGCATAGTTCAGGGGAAGCTATGAACACACAGAAAGACAGCATGTACTCAAGGCCTAGAAGACCTGATGCTGAGATACCCAAACTACCCAAAGCGATCTACAGGTTTAGTGCAAAATCCCAGTGATGTTTTCTGTGAAATAGAAAAACCCATCCTAGGGCGCCTGGGTGGCTCAGTGGGTTAGGCCGCTGCCTTCGGCTCAGGTCATGATCTCAGGGTGCTGGGATCGAGTCCCACGTCGGGCTCTCTGCTCAGCAGGGAGCTTGCTTCCTCCTCTCTCTCTGCCTGCCTCTCTGCCTGCTTGTGATCTCTCTCTGTCAAATAAATAAATAAAATCTTTAAAAAAAAAAAAAAGAAAAGAAAAACCCATCCTAAAATTCATCAGGAATCTCAAGGAATCCCAAACAGCCAAAACAGTCTTGAAAAAGAATGAAATTAGAGAATTGACTCTTCAAGACTTTTTTCTTTTTCTCACCTTTTTGCACTGGCTAGAGCTTTCTTTGATACTGAATATATGATGAGAGCAGACAATTTCCTTGTCCTATACTAGGGAAACTGTATTTCTTTGGCTCATACTCAGTAGTCAAAGACTATGGAGGAAATCCCCTGCCATGTCGTAGCTGCGATTGCAGGGTCCCTAGCCAATCTGTTTGCTTATGTTTGTTTTGTATGTAACTTCTAGTGTTTTTCGTTTACTCAGTGGATGGATGAGTAGCAGTATCCGTTCCATCTTTGCCTGGAACTGGAATTGACTTATTTTTTTTTTTTTTTTAAGATTTTATTTACTTGAGAGAGAGAGCACGTGTGTCAGCGGGCAAGTGGGGGAGGGGCCGAGAAAGTGGGAGCCGCAGACTCGTTGCTGAGCCCAGCCTGGGCCCACAGATGGCAACGCACCGGGCCGCCCAGGTGCCCCAGAAATCAACTTAATTTTTAAAGGCGTTTCTGATTGACGTAGAATTCTGTTTGAATGGGCTTTCTCCTCCTTCCCCTCTCCCTCCTCCTCCGGCACTTACAGATGTTTTATCGTTGCCTTATGGCTCGCCTGGCTTCAGACGCGACGTCTGCACTCGTTCTTATTTTTGTCGTCTTGTATGGGTTGTATTTTGTCCTCTCGCTTTTTTAATTTTCTTCAGTAATTTTTAGCAATTTACTATGATATACCTTGTTTTTTTTGTGTGTTTTTTGTTTTTGTTTTTTAGTTTATATTTTTTATGGTTTGTTTAGCTTCTTGGAATTTTGACTTTATACTTTTTATCAAATTTGGAAAATATTTGGCCGTTCACATTTGGGTTTTTTTCACTGTGAATTTCTTTACGTTGTAAATGTCGCATCATCTTGTGTCGGACTTACTGTTCTTTTCCAGATGCTCAGGGGCTCTGGTAGACAGTTCAGGTACTTGTGGTTCGGCTGATTCCTTTGAAGATTGTTTTTAAGCTTCTTTGGCGCTGGTCTTTATTCTGAGGGTAGTTGAGCTGTGTGGAAGTGGGCGACTCTACTCTCCGGGGGGTGTGGGATGTCCTAGTACCGGGCAGTGTCCTCCCACTGTGCCTCATGGAGGCTCCTGCCGCCATGTGTGAGCTCTGCGGGTTGTTGAGGTTACGGACAGGACGCCGCTCACTCTTTGTCCAGCCTTGCCGAACGTGACCCCGCATTCGCACAACCTCGTAAGTGTACTGCGGGAGGCCCATACGGATTTCTAGAGTTGCTTTCTTCTGTGGCTTTCTCCACTCCAGGACTCCGCCCCAGCAAGCCCCGTGTCCTCAACCTCTCTGAGCTCTGTTCCATTCTTCACACTGGCTCTTCTCTGGGGGCTCTACTCCCTCTGCTGTCTTCCTCCCTGTAAAGGCAAACTGGTTATAGGACTCTTCCATTTTTTCTTTTTTTCTTCTGTAAGTCGGCTCCGCACCCAGGGCGGAGCCCAGCACAGGGCCCAGACCCACAACTCTGAGATCAAGACCTGAGCCGAGATCAAGAGTTGAACTCAACTGATTGAGCCACCCAGGAACCCCCATATTGTTTTTTCTTTCTCTTTCAATTTTCTCTGGGATCACAGTACGGTGCTATTGTCCAGTGTCTGCTAAGTGTTTCATAAACCTTCTCCAGGATTTATGGTAGTAGTAGTTTCCTAGATTTCTAATAGGGTGTCTCAGGAGGACAAGTCTGCTATCTGTTACTCCATCACAGCCTGAGGAAGTCTCGTACCTCGTGTTTTACTTGCTGTTGTGTTCTTTAAAGAGTCAATAGTAAAAGTTTCCTTTAAACTTGTCTTTCTAGCTTTACTGCAGCAGCAGTTGAGATTCCCAGTCCTCCTGAAACCCCAGCCAAGCCTCCTGAACCTGAAAATACCCTGCAGCCTGTGCTTTCTCTCATCCCAAGGGAAAAGAAGGCCCCACGTCCCCCAAAGAAGAAGTATCAGAAAGCAGGGCTGTATTCTGACGTTTACAAAACTGCAGAGTAAGTAGTATTACCTGTCAGCTGACAAGCTTTAAAGACCTGTTACTTTCCCACGTTCGAAAACACACTTTTGGCGGTCAGAAAACACAGTGCAGACGTAATGTACACAAGTGTGACCCTCCACACAGACACCTAAGTGTTCACTTTCCTTGTGATACTGCTCTGGTGTTGGGGACCAGTTATTTTCTCAGATCTTTTTCTGGGGTGCTTGGTTTTTGTTTGTTTTGATTTTTTTTTTTTTTAATTAAAGATTTTTTTTTTTGACAGATCACAAACAGGCAGAGAGGCAGGCAGAGAGAGAGGGAGGAACAGGCTCCCTGCTGAACAGAGAGCCCGATGCGGGGCTTGATCTCAGGACCCTGAGACCATGACCTGAGCTGAAGGCAGAGGCTTAACCCACTGAGCCACCCAGGCACCCCAGTTTCAACTTTTTCATTTAAATTCTAGTTAGTTACCGTATAGTGTAATACTAATTTCAGTATCTTCCCTCATCTAATCTTTAATCTGCCTTTCTAGATTATATATCTGTAATTTGGATTCTAGGGGTGCCTTTTTCTTAATTAAAAATAAGAAAAATGGCACTGTGTGTGCATCTCTAGCGATCTTGATGATTTTCTACGTTTATTCCTCACTGACTGAATGCTTTCTGAGTTTCCAAACACTTAGTTGCATGAGGAGAATACACTCCTTGTGAGAACGTCCTCTGCCCTTGGCAAGGACAGCTGAGGAAGCGCTCTGATGAGGCAGCTCTCAGGAGTTAGAGGTATCTCACAGAACACAGTTGATTAGGTTCTGGAAGTTCAGTACTAGTTTGCAGGGTAGAAAAGTTATTCCAGGATAGCTTGTCCCAAGCACATAGTGGGATGCAAGGATTTTTCAGTGCTTCTGAAATGTGGTGGTGGTGTGGAAAACAAGCATCGCGTGATAGAAACCACAAAACCATGGTCCTAAGGGACTCTACGATATTTACCTAGTTAAGCGAAAGGAAATGAAAAGTGCAAGTATATGTTACAAGATGAACTGTAGCTGCAGAGCGGAAAATGAATGGGGACAACTAATGGCAGAAACACACGATGTCCCTCAGAAGGTTGAAAGGGTCTAAATTTTGGGAAGAAATAGGGAAATTGAAAGAGGAAAGATTAGATGTTAGAGCTATATATCATACTTGTGGTTAAAGTGATGTCTGTGTAAACACAGCACCTTATTCTGCATTGAAAAGATTTTTTTTAGGTATTTCTAAAACATATTTATTTATTTCACCAAGAGAGTGCACACAAGCAAAGGGAACAGGAGAGGAAGAAGCAGGCTCCCTGCTGAGCAGAGAGCCCGATGCGGGGCTCGATCTCAGGACTCTCAGATCATGATCTGAGCTGAAGGTAGAGGCTTAATCCACTGAGCCACCCAGGCGCCCCTGAAAAGATTTTCTGTTGGAACACCTGGGTGGCTCAGTTGGTTAAGCGTCCAGAGAGCCTGCTTCTGCCTCTGTCTCCTGCTCCCCTAGTTGTGCAGTCTCCTCTCTCTCTCTGACAAATAAATACATAAAATCTCTTTTTAAAATATTTTATGTATTTATTTGACAAAGACACAGAGAGAGACGGAACACAAGCAGGGGGAGTGGGAGAGGGAGAAGCAGGCTTCCCACTGAGCAGAGCCTGACTCGGGGCTCGATCCCAGGACCCTGGGATCATGACCTGACTTGAAGGCAGACCCTTAACAACTGAGCCACCCAGGGGCCCCTAAATAAATAAAATCTTAAAAAAAAATAATAATAAGATTTTTCTATTAATTTGCCCCTGAAGTAGATGCCACAGAAGCTCTTTGTACCTGATCCCTGCCTTTTGGATCATGAAAATGTTTGATTCATGAAGCTTCCTAGTTTCAGCTCCCAATAATAAGAAACTCTCTCAAATATTCAA
Source organism: Mustela nigripes (assembly GCF_022355385.1). Taxonomy (NCBI): domain Eukaryota; kingdom Metazoa; phylum Chordata; class Mammalia; order Carnivora; family Mustelidae; genus Mustela; species Mustela nigripes. The sequence continues at coordinate 65,997,673 of NC_081566.1, forward strand.
GGCCTTAAGAAGGGAGACACTCATTTTCCTTTAACGTAGAAACTGTTACGAAGGACACACTTCAGGGTTACTGCGGGAATGTCGCAGTATCCTCGGGAACCTGGAGCCCCTTCTGCTCTTCCACCTCCGCATTTAGCTTCCACTTCTGTGGTCACCTGTTGTTCCAGTGCAGCTGCCTGAGTTCAGTCGGAAGGTCTTCCTTTAGAAAGCAGAAAAGAAGGGAGTATAAACAGCACACACCTTCTTTGTGAGGAAGCACTACGGAGTGACTGTGCCTTCCCGTTCGCCATGCCCGAATTCATAATTCGAATCCCTAATCCCTGACGTGATGGTGTTTGGAGGTGGGACTTTAGGGAGGCAATTAGGTCATGATAGGGTGGCCCTTGTGAGTAGGGTGAGTGGCCTTAGAAGAAGCCCTTAGAGAGAGAGATGTGCTCCCTCCACTGGGTGCGGAGCAGCGGGAGTGGCATCGCAGGCCAGGAAGAGGGTCTCCCTGGAGCTCAACCCTGATCTTGGACTTCCAGCCTGCGGGAGAGTAAGCAATAAAGATGTGTGGTCTCAGCCGCCTGGGGATGTGCCACAGCAGCCCAGACCGACTCAGGAAGGACGCTTGCAAAACCTCCTTCATAGAGCCCGGCTAGAATGTAATCAGCCGCAGGTCAGGCGGGGAAGTCATGGTTAATACTTCAGACGGTGGTGGCTAAAAATAAGAATTAGCGTTCTGTCACTGTAAATGAGAAAATGAAATATCTTTTGGAAAGAGCTATTTCAGTTATAATTTTAAGCAATGTTTTTGCTGAATAGAGAAGACAAATCTATTTCTCCATTTTCTGCTAAGAAAATTGAAGTTCCAGTTTTGCTTTGTTTGTACTAATGTACTTTTTCTGGGTTAAATCCCTAAAAAAGATGAATAATAAAGTCAGACTGTGAATCAGAAGATCTTTAGCCCTATCGGTGTTTTAAAATGTCTCTCGTCAGGGGCGCCTGGGTAGCTCAGTGGATTAGCGTCTGAGTCTTGATTTTGGCTCAGGTCGTGATCTCAGGATCGAGAGATCGAGCCCTACATTGGGCTCTGATCTGGGTGTGGAGTCTGCTTGAGAGTCTCCCTCTGCTCCGCCCCCCAAATTTAAAAATAATGATAATAAGTTACTTAAATGTCTCTGGTCAGACAGAAGTCTTGCACTCTCCGAATGGACCGAGAGAACCAGCTTGTTTGTTAAGCACAAGCTACTCGCGTCTTAGAGACGAGGGCAGCAGTGGGTGTGTTGGGGGCACTGTGAAGAAATCGGTCAGACGATACATGTGTGCCATCTTCCAGACTGTGAAGTGGCCTATTTTTGTGGACTCGTGGTGGTGGTTTGTAGCAATTTGGGTTTTTTTCTTTGTTTTTGATTTCTCACTAGTAAACAATTACTTAGAGCAGTTTTAGGTTAACGGCAGAATTGATACCAAGTGCAGAGAGTCTGCCTGCACAGCCTCTCCTCCTTTCAAAGTCCTGCACCACCGTGTTAGATCTGTTCTGATCCGAGATCGTGCACCGGGACACACTGTTGTCCCCCGGAGGCCGTAGCTGTCATTAGAGTTTGCTTGTGGTGTTGCACGTTCTATGTGTTTCCATACATGCATAATGACATGCGTCCCCCACTGTAATGTCACACAGCACGGTTTCCCCGCCCCCAGGTGCTCCATGCTCTGTCACTTTGTTTTCTGGGCCACAGAATGGTACAAAGAAATTATAAAGTTACTCTTTTGTGTATAAATCATCGTAGGTTTTAAAAAGTTATGAGGGGATATGATTTCACTTGTATGGAGAACTTAAGAAGTGAAACAAAACAAACCCTAACCCTAAGGAAAAGAAATGAGACGAGCCAAGAAACAGACTCTTCTGCTCTAGAGAACACAGGGACAGTCACCAGAGGGGAGGTGGGCCGAGCGGCAGGGGAGACCGGCGGGGGGAGAGGGAGGGGTGCACCCGTCAAGCTGAGCTGGTCCGTGGACATGTTGAATCACTGTATTCTACACCTGAAACTAATATTACACTGTATGTTAGCTATACTGGAATTAAAATTTAAAAATTTAAAACAAAACAAAAAAAAGAGTGATAAGAGGAAAGCGTATGACTCAGTCAAACTTGGGTGGAGATAAAACCAGTACGGGAGGTGTGACTTACATGGGGAGGTGCTAGAAGATAAAAGGCTGGTTAGGGAGCAGGACACCTTTGTGGTTTTCCAGGACAGGAGTCACAGCCTGAAATACGGCGATGACAGTGCAGGGTGTTGGAAAGGGTGGGCTCTTGAGAACATGGATGTTAAAATTGAAAGGGATTCCAGATTGGACAGATGGTATGAATTCAAGGACAGGGCGAGAGTCAGTGATGATCCCAGGGTTTTATTTTGTATTCCTGGTTGGATAATGATGTCATCAGCGAAAATACCAGAAATAAGTGTTCTAGACCGTACACCTTGGTTTAGGAAAACCTGCATTATCAGTGTTCCCTTATTTAGGTACAGAGAGTGTCTAGTAATGCAGTCAGCGGGTCCCCAGCAGAGCGTAGCCCGCCAACCCGGTTAGTGTCCTGGGCCCTCTGTGGCACGTTACTCAAGCTGCTTGAAGCCACACAGATCTATTAGCTTACAGTTCCTGGGGCGGGAAGTTCAGACCGAGTCTGTCCAGGCTAACGTCAAGGTGCCGGTGAGGCTGCACTCCCTCTGGAGGCTCTGGAATGTCGAATTGGCAAGGCTCTAAACTTAAATGGACCATCAGTTTCAAAGAAATAAACTATTTTTCTGGTCCTTATCTCAGAGAGGGAGAATTGTTGTTACTTTTTTTTTTTTTTAAGATTTTATTTATTTATTTGACAGAGATACAAGTAGGCAGAGAGGCAGGCAGAGAGAGGGGGAAGCAGGCTCCCCACGGAGCGGAGAGCCCGATGCGGGACTTGATCCCAGGACCCCGAGATCATGACCTGAGCCAAAGGCAGAGGCTTGAACCCTCTGAGCCACCCAGGCGCCCTGTTGTTGCTTTTAAACTCACATATTAACTCACAAAATATTATATTTACAATTTATTACTGAAATTTCTTATGGTGGTAAAATATCAGAATTTGCCATTTTCACCATTTCCGAGGATACAGTTCATGGCATTCACCATGTCATGCAGTCACTACACCATCTATTTCCAACATTTTTCTTTTCTTTCTTTCTTCCTTTAAAGATTTTATTTCTGGGGTACCTGGGTGGCTCAGTCATTAAGCGTCTGCCTTCGGATCAAGTCATGATCCTGGGGTCCTGGGATTGAGACCCACATCGGGCTCCCTGCTCAGGGCGAGCCTGCTTCTCCCTCTGCCTGCTGCTGCCCCTGCTGTGCTTGTGCACACGCTCTTTCTGTCAAATAAATAGATAAAATCTTTCTTAAAAAAGTGATTTAAAAATAAAGATTTTGTTTGTGAGAGAGAAAACAGAAGTGGGAAGAAGGAGAGGGAAAAACAGGGCGCCTGAGAGGAGGTTCAGTCCCAGGACCCTGGGATCATGACCTGAGACAAAGGCAGATGCTTGACCAACTGAGCCACCCAGGCGCCCTCCAGCATTTTTCTTCCTTTCTTTTTCTTTCTTTTTTAAAAAATATTTTATTTATTTATTTATTTGTTTGGCAGGCAGAGAGGCAGGCAGAGAGAGGGAGAAGCAGGCTCCCTGCCAAGCAGAGAGCCGGACCTGGGGCTCGATCCCAGGACCCCGATCCTAGGACCATGAGACCATGACCCAAGCTGAAGGCAGAGGCCCAACCCACTGAGCCGCCCAGGCGCCCTGAGCATTTTTCATTCCCCTAAACAGAAACTAACCAGGGGTGCGCCTGGGTGGCTCAGTGGGTTATGCATCCCCCTTCAGCTCAGGTCATGATCCCCGGGTCCTGGGATCGAGCCCCACATCGGGCTCCCTGCTCCTGCCTCTCCCACTGCCCCTGCTTCTGTTCCCTCTCTCGCTGTGTCTTTCTCTGTGTCAAATTAATAAATAAAACCTTTTAAAAAAGAAAGAAAAGAAAAAGAAACTAACCATTAAGCAGTAACTCCCCACACCTCAGCCTGTAATGGCTAATGTGCTTTCAGTTTCTGTCGGTTTGCCTGTTGTAGCTGCCCCACGTCAGTAGAACCACACAGTGTTTGTGCTTTTTCTGTCCGGGTTCGTTAGGTGTGTCTTCAGTGTTCGTGCGTGCTCTGGCACGTGTGTGTGGCGTGTGTGGCCGTGTCGCATTCCGTTGTGTGCACGTGCCGCACTTTACGTGCTCACTGGCTGGCGAGCCCTTGGGCTGTGTCTGCCCTTTGGTCCCGTGACCCGTGCTGTTGTGAACCCCGGCGCGGGCGCGGGCGCTCAGGTCCCTGCTTTCATCCCCTTGTGGATGTACTTAGGAGTAGAATTTCTAGATCCTTGTATGTTCAGAGTTTTAAAGAACCACCAGATTTTTCCCCAGGAGCTACGCCACTGTCTGTGGATTCTGCAGTCACTGATTTGAGATCTTGTCTTTGAACGCGTGTGTGTTTTACTTATAAATTTCTTCTGTTGCTTATACCTTATCAGATAAGTTTTGGTTGTTTGTATTTTCATTCTTATTAATTTCAAAATATTTTCTAATTTCTCCTTTGATTTCTTTCTTTTTTTTCTTTTTTTTAAAGATTTAATTTATTTAATTATTTGAGAGAGAGAGAGCACAAGCGGGGGAGTGGAAGAGGGAGAAGCAGTCTCCCCACTGAGCAGGGAGTCTGATGCCGGGCTCAGTCCCAGGACCCCAGGATCATGACCTGAGCCGAAGGCAGAAGCTTAATGCGCCCCTTCGGTCTTTAAATCTGTTAAGACTTACTTTGTGGCTTCATGTCTTACCTGTCTTGGAGAATTTTCTGTGGTCATTTGAGAAAACTTTGTATCTGCTGTTGTTGCCTGGAGTGTTCTGTGTATTTCTGTTAGATCTAATTGTTAAGTCCATGCTGATGCGTGTGGTTGTAACCATCACTGAACTTGGTTGGCGTCTCCAGCTGTTCCTGTACAGCTGTTTCCTCTCTTCAGTCTTCGAATGCTATGTTCCTTTGATGTTTGCTGAGTGTGATTGTTGCTTCTAAGTGAGCTGACTCTTGTCAATATTTGATGTCCTCCTGTGTCTCTTATAACAGTCTTTGACTGCAGGTCTCTGTCTGATACTGTAGTATAGTTAGTGATTCCACTCTCTCTTGGTTACTGTTTGATCGGAATGTCTTTTTTCCGTCCTTTTCTTGCTTATGTCCTGATCTACAGTGAGTCTCTTGGGGGTTCTGGGGGGCTCGATCGGTTGACTCTTGATTTCAGCTCAGGTCGTGATCTCAGGGTCATGAGCTCGAGCCCCATGTCTGGGTTCTCTCTTTCCCTCTGCCCCTCTCCCTGCTCTCACCTGCAAGGGTGCTTTCTCTCTCTCTAAAATACATAAAGAAAATCTTAAAAAAAAAATAAAGTGAGTCTCTTGTGGACACTGTATAGTTAAATCATGTTTTTTATCCATTTCGTTTCTCTCTGCCTTTTGTTTGGAGAGTTTAATCTACTTACATTTAACATAATTACCAAGAAGGAAGGACTTACACTTGCCATTTTATTTCCTGTTTGTCTGTAGGTCAGTAATGTAGGACATGAGGTTCAAACCTCATGTGCTTAGTTTCTTTTGTGCTTAGTTGATCTTGTAGTGACATGTTTTGATTCCCTTCAGTCCCTTCTGGGTGTATTCTATAGCTGTTTTCTCCGTGATTACCATGGAAATAACATAGAACTTCCCAAAGATACAACTATGTAATTTGAATTGATACCAAGTTAATTTCAATTATATACAAAATCTGCACTCCCGTAAAGCTCCTATCCCCCTTTTATGTTATTGATGTTACAAATAACATCTTTATTTTTGTGTGCCCAGCCCAGAAACATACATTTATGAGTACTTCTTATACATTTATCTTCTAAATCCTGTTTCCTGTTCTTTTTTCTGTAGTCTATCGTCATGATTGAAGTATAACAGGGTTTTTTGCCTCTTTCTTTCCTAGAAGAAAATGTAAAACATTTTTAAAATAATAAATGATACTTGTAACACCTACATTTGGAAGTTACTTGTTTTTATAAAAGAAGCAAATAAGAAGGCATTAGCAGAGATGATTGAAGAACTCTCCATATGTGATTTGGCCTCTAACGTGGAGTAAAGCCATCAGGCCATCCCTGTGTGTATTTGCGGGAATTATAACTCATGATCTGTTGAAGCTCAGTCTTCCACTTAGGAATGGAGACGGGTTAGGAGGGAGTCCACAGTCCCGTTGACATTTCTGCTCGCTGTCATGGAAGCTTCACTCTGTCCCCTGTCCGTGGCCAGGAGAAGTGTGTTTGCTGCGGGCCGCAGCAGGCCGCAGCTGTATTGCTCTGTTCCCCTCTAGTGGTAGTAAAGTGACTTCATTAACAGCTGCTATTTCTGACGAGTGTTCCTTAGTATAGTCCTGACAGGGGCGCCTGGGTGGCTCAGTGGGTTAAGCATCTGCCTTCAGCTCAGTTCCTGATCCCAGGCTGCTGGGATCCAGTCCACATCGGGCTCCTTGCTCAGCAGGGAGCCTGCTTCTCCCTCTGCCTCTCTGCTGCGTGTTTCTGCTCTCTCCCTGACAACTAAGTAAACTAAAGAAAAAAAAAAAAACCTTTATATACAGACCTGACAGGCTTAACAGATAACAAGATTTAATATACTTTAATAAATAGCAAGATCTAAGATGCTTCAAAAAATTATATTCGGGGGGCACCTGGGTGGCTTCATCAGTGAAACATCTGCCTTTGGGCTCAGGTTATGATCTCAGAGTCCTGGGATCAAATCCCTTGGCCAGCTCCCTGCTCAGCAGGAGAGTCTGCTTCTCCCTCTCCCCGTGTTTGTACTTTCTCACTCTCTCTCTCAAATAAGTAAATTCTTTAAAAAAAAAAAATACTGAAAAAATTATATTCTGGAATATTATTTACCTTAAAAAGGAAGGAAATTTGTAAAGCTTCTATAAAACATAAATATGCACAAACCCGTGTGTAATAATATTCTGTTACTGTGTAACAAAATTACCACAGTCTTAGCAGTTTAAAACATCACAGACTTATTATCTCACAGATAATTTCCCCAGAATTCCAAGAGTCTGGGCGCTTCAGCCCTGTGTCTCACGGGACTCGAATCAAGATGTCAGCTGAGTCTGCGCTCTCCTCCGACACTCAGCGCTCTCCTCCACACTCGTTAATTTTCCGGTAGTGGCAGAGCTTCCCAAATAACGTTCCGTTGGATATACCGCATAACCCCATTTCATTTGGTCATTTGTCAGTTGGAGAACATTTGAGTTACTTGTACTGTTTTTTAAAAGATTTTGTTTATTTGACAGAGAGTGTACATAAGCAGGGACTCCAAGCTCGCTCCTAGGACCGTGGGCCCATGACCTGGGCCGAAGGCAGATGTTCAACCCACTGAGCCCCCCAGACGTCCCAGGAGTTCTTTGTACTTTTTTGCTGCCATGATTAATGCTGTTGTAAACATTTTTATACACCCAGACTACGGTTTTATAGCTTCATAATAACTGAGTATGTAGCTGTAGCACAGTTTATCCAATCATGCTGCCCGGAAAAGGACGTTTCAGTTGTTCCTAATGGTTCCTGCTATAGATCATGTCAGCCGCGCCTGGGTGGCTGGGTTGAGCATCTGCCTTCTGCTCAGGTCATGACCCTGAGTCCCAGGATCGAGTCCCAGGATCGAGTCCCGCATCGGGCTCCCTGCTCACTGCAGAGTTTGCTTCTCCCTGTCCCTCGGCCCCTACCTTCCCAACCCCTGTTCCTACTCCCCCACCCCTGCTTGTGCTCTCTCTTGCTCTCTCTCTCTCTCTCCCTCAAATAAAATCTTTTTAAAAAGAGAGAGCAGTAACACGCAGTGAATGACTGTGTCCCCGTGCTGTTTGATGCTCTGGAGATCTGTCCTGGGGTAAGTTCAGAGAAGCAGAATTACCGAATTCAACAGTGAGCCTACATACAATTCTGTAAACATTGACTAATTGTGCTCCCGGTGCAGCTGTGCCCTTCTGCAGTCTTCCTGGACCACAGCCCTAATTATGTTGTCACATGTCACACTTGTACATTTTTACCCATGAGACAGGTGTGAAATGTTATCTCCAGTGGGTTCTGATTTGCATTTTTCTCATACGTGAAATTGTCGAGTATCTTTTCGTATATGTTCAAGTCTTGATCTTTTTCTATGAATTGTGTATGCTTTTTTTCCCCATTTTTCTCTCAGCTTACTAGTCTTTTCTTTTTCCCCCTTGAAAGGCCCTTGTATGTTAAGGAAATTTGCCCTTTACAAATATGCTTGTCAGTTTGCCATCTGTCTTTTGTGCTTGCCGGTCACACATCTGTGACCGTCCCAGTAGCATGTTGTGTTGAACACTGTCGCTTGTGGTAGACTCAGATCAGGAAGTGTGACATCTCTAACCTTCGCTGTTCTGGTTTATCCCAACTTTGGCTAATTCTGGATCCCTTGATATTTTCAGGATCATTTTGTCGATTTCTGCAAATAAGTCAGTGGGGCTTCTGAAAAAATGTATATCAATTGGGGGGTTTTACAGTCCTAACAGTATTAAGTGGTTTTGTTTTTGTTTTTGTTTTTTTAACAAAAGGAGAGAGCGCATGAGTGGTGGTGGGAGTTAGGAGAGGGAGAGGGAGAGAGAGAATCTTTTTTTTTTTTTTTTTAAGATTTTATTTACTTATTTGACAGAAAGGGACAGCAAAAGAGGGAGCACAAGCAGGGGGAGCGGGAGAGAGAGAGAAGCAGGCTCCCTGCTGAGCAGAGAGCCTGATACGGGGCTCGACCCCAGGACCCTGGGATCATGACCTGAGCCGAAGGCAGACGCTTAACCACTGAGCCACTCAGGGGCCCCAGTATTAAGTATTCTTAACATGTGAATTTTTTCTAGTTATTTAATCATTTGAAATCTCTTTCAACAATGTTTTTAGTTTTCAGTGTTCACTTATGCACTTTTTCTATTAAGCATTTCCTAATCGTTTCATTCTTTCGAGGCTTGTAAATGGAATTTTTTTTTTAAGATTTGATTTATTTGAGAGAGAGAGCATGAGCCAGGGAGAGAAGCAGAAGGAGAGGGAGAAGAAGACTCCCTACTGAGCAGGGAGCCCGATTCAGGGCTCAACCCCAGGACACCGAGATCACCACCCAAGCCGAAGGCAGACGCTTAACTGACTGAGCTACCCAGGACCCCATTAATGGAATTTTTTTTTCATTTTTGGATACTTACTGCTAGTGAATAGAAATATACAATCGAGTTTTGTATATTGGTCGTATCCTACAATCTTGGAACCTTACTTAACTCAATTATTAATCCTAAGAGCATTTTAGTGGATTCTGTCATTTGTGGACTTTGCTTATAATGATTGTTTTTATTCACACGAAGTTTATAATGCTTTGTGTTTTAATTTTCTGTTTTTATCATGTTTCTAGATTTTTTTTAAAATTTTGTTTGTTTGTTTAAGTAAACTCTGTACCCGACATGAAGGTCAAACTCATGACCTAGAGGTCAAGGCTTGTGCGCCTCTCTAACTGAGCCCGCCAGGTGCCTTATGTTTCTGGGGTTTTGAGTCAAACTTGAATGAGCTTTCCCACGTCCTGGTTTTAAAGAAGTTAAGAAATTTAACTTTTTTTTTCTTCTAATAATTTTTTTCTCTTTAAGTATGCTCTGCACCCAGTGTGGGCCTCGAGCGTGTGACCCAGAGATGAGGGTCACACGCTCTTGGGACTCACCCTGCCAGGCTCCCCGCTCAGGTTGATTGTTTGATGTTGGTTTGCACATCTGGTGCCCTGGTCTGTACAGTCCGGTCAGGTCTGTCAAATCCAGCGAGGCTGTGTCATCCCTGGCTAACCCGAAGAAGGAAGTTAGTAGTTCCTGATGCGGGCTGTGTCAGTTACCGTGCTGAGCACGTTCCGTGTGTTACCATACTTCATCCGGTCCACTGTGCTCGATTAAATACTTAAGTACATTTGATTGTAAAATACAGTTGACTTGTCTGGAACATGTGATTAATTCCTATTTAAATGGAATGCTTGTTCCCGATAAACATGTATATTTTGACATTATGTACTTCATGAGATAAAACTTTAGGGCTGGTCAAGTTTACGTAGTAACCTGAGAATGGGATCTTTTTTATTTTGTTTGCAAATGTGTCGTGCTCCTCGGTGCTCTTAAGTTTCAAGGTAAAATGGTTTTAACAGGAAGGTTAGAGACCGAGGGCACAACAGAGGGTAGGAACGCTGCCCTGCTGCTGTGCGTGACAGGGCCTCTCGGGGCTTCATTCATGCCCCTGCTGTCCTCAGGCTTTGTGCAGAAATATTTTAGCCGGGTACAATTGTAGTTCACCTTTGAATAGGTAATGGGATTTTCCTTGGACTGAGATTCCGGAAGTCTCCCTGTGGGTAGCTGTGCTGTAAAATCATGTAAATTCACGTTAATCTAAACAAAATAAAATCCGTAAGATAACAGTTAGAGAAAGTAGTATTTGCTGGTCGAGTGTGTTGAGAGATATGTTCACATCGTCAGCAAAGTTGTTTACGAAATGAGTATTCTCAAAAATTTAACTGCATGAGGCATACAGAGTAGATCGTATGGGGAGAAAGAGGCTAGATTCACACGGTTCTTAAATCCGGTGAAGGATGTACAGGAAGCTGTGGTACGAGAACTCGTCCCAAATCCCAGTTCCGCCACTGACTGGGTGTGTGCATTCGGGCGTGTTCCGGAGCCTGGGTCCTCAGGGTCCTCAGCGAAACAGGGGTGCTGATGAAGACACCTGTTTCGTAGCGCGGTAGAGGATTACTTGGTTGACAGATAGGAAGTAAGCCATGCGTTTTTACGATGCCTTATTCCATTGTCACTAAGTGTGGCCTCAGATGAAATTAACTGCGCCAAGACGCTCGCGCCCTCCTGCAGACAGCGATCAGCGCTGGTCTGGGCTGTCGTTCCCCCACCGAGATGTCTTCTCAGACACTTACTTCCTGCATCCCATCCAGAAGACCCTCTGCGGCCTGGTGTGACCTGTTTTCTTGTCTTTCCGCCAGTTACACTGCACTGGAGAGAGCCGGGGAGGGGGCGGAGGCAGAGGGGAGGCAGAGGGAACGGATCTCAAACAGGCGCCCCTGCTGAGCGCTGAGCGGACCGGGACGTGGGGCTCCATCCCGTCACCCTGCGGTCACCCTGCGATCCGGCCTGAGCTGAAACCAGGAGTCAGACGCTTAACCCACTGAGGCACCAGGCGCTCCTTATTAAACTCCTTAATCTGTTCGTTCCTCTGACCCACAACATCCGATTATTTCCCCCAAATTCTCTGTCCTTTTCTCTCAGCACTTGGCCTAGGTGTTTGCCCTACGTGGTAAAAGCTACTTTCCTCCTTCCCATATACGTGACAGATCCCACTCATTCTTTCAGATCTTATTCAAAGTCTGAAATGTTTTCTCATTAGGTAAAAGTATCCTTAATTCTCCTCTAGTTGAAATTAGTTTTACTTCTCTTTTTCCACTAGTAAAGCTTAGTATAAGCACCTTATGAGCTATGAGTTTAATTGCGTTCTGAGAGGTAACCTGGGCATGTTTGCTTCCATAAACTTCTTTAGGCCATGAGTTCACTTTGTTTGTCTTAGAGAAATCTTTTAGAACCTACTGGTTTCTAAAATATATTTTAAAAGAAAAGGAATAGAACTAAGTGCCTGAATTCCTAAAATATAATACATAGGACTTAAAATCTTAGAAAAATTTTAAAGTCTTAGAGTAGTATCTGCCCTTTTACTTGGCAAAAAATGTGTAAGTAAATTATTTCAGTTTGTGCTTTTTCAATTCACCAAAGAAATACATTCCAAAATGTAGTAAATGCAAAATTTTGCTCAAAAGTTTGTGTTGTGGATGTGTGTAAAAAAAAAAAAAAAAAGAACCAGTTTCTGTGGTCAACTATTATTACAATTTGTGTGCCTCCCTTTACATTTACAGAGAACTTTTAAGTAAATTGTCATTTAGATCAATTATATTTAAATTCGTTTGTCATCGTCCTAAACTCCTGGGGGTTCGAAGCAAAGCAGTCATTCAAATATGTTCTCTTACGTTTTCTACGAGAACAGTCTTTTGATCTAACTCAATACAGTTTTTCGTTACCTTTTGCCATGGTTTTGGTCCTATCTTTCCTGTAGTTATTTGGTGTTAAAAAAGTTTATTTAAGGGCGCCTGGGTGGCTTTGTTGTTAAGCGTCTGCCTTCGGCTCAGGTCATGACTCCAGGGTCCTGGGATCCAGCCCCGCATGTGGCTCCCTGCTCGGCGGGAAGCCTGCTTCTCCGGCTCCCACTCCCCCTGCTTGTGTTCCTTCTCACTATCTCTGCTTCTGTCAAATAAATAAAATATTATTTTTTAGTCTCTTTTTTTTTAAGATTTTATTTATTTACTTGACAGAGATCACAAGTAGGCAGAGCAGCAGGTGTAGGGGGGCGCGGAGGCAGCTCCTCACCCAGTAGAAAGCCCAATGCAGGGCTCAATCCCAGGACCCTGGGATCATGACCTGAGCCGAAGGCAGAGGCTTTAACCCACTGAGCCACCAGGTGCCCCAATAAATAAAATCTTTTTTTTAAAAAAGTTTATTTAAACACTTACCTCAATAAATTCTATTACCTGAGTAAATTAGATTGTTGTACAAAAATTAGGATTTTCCCTACATCATGTACTTATTCCCTATTTTTATGGATAGTCTGTGTTACCTTCGTAGATGATCACAGGATTGTACAGAAACACTGTGGCCCTCCCATCCAGACGCTCGGGGGGTCATAATCCGCCACTTCTCTGCTTCCCTCCCCTCACGTGTGTCTCTGTCACGCACACCCACACCTTCTCCTCTGTGCTCGGTGGTAAGTCACACATTCTGACAACGTTACTCGTAAATATTTCCTTCCGTGTTTCCTAAGACCAAAAGACATTTTCTCATATAAAGAGGATAACAGATTCTAAATTCAGGATCGTCAACGTCGCTGCTATACTTTCCCCAGCGCGCAGCTCCTCCCCGGCCGGGCCCAGCGCTCGGCGCCGTCACGGCGCGGCCAGCGGCTTCGGGCGGCCGTGCGCAGTCCGGGGACACCCTGTGCGGGCTCGCTCGTTCTTGCATTTGGGACCGTGCTTCTGCCTGTCTTTGTCCTTCATCAGACTGGCGCCTTTGAAGGGGACAGAAGAGTTGTTTCCTAAGAGGTCCTTAAGTTTGAGTTTTCCTGATGTTTCTTTACGAATAGATGAGGTTTGTGCAGCCGGAGTGCCACCAGCACCGTGACGGGTCCTTCTCCACGAAGCAGGAAGCGTCGAGTGTCGCTGTGCCGCGCCGCTGCTCGTTGCACGTGCGTTCTCTGACGTTTGCAGAGATGCCTCAAAAGTATGTGCTGGTACTTTCACACTTTCTCCCAGCCATCTTAGCGTCTCTATCTGATTTCTGGACTGTACGTTCTTTTTCTAGATCGAAACATAATTGACATGTAAAATGCTGGTTTCAGGTGTATAATGCCTTGATTCGGCTTGTGTAAATACTGTGAATCCGTCGCCACAGTTAGCCCCGCTACCACACATTCCAACACTTTGTCTCTTGCGGTAAGAACTTCTAAGACCCGCAGCACCGCTTGCTGCGGCCGCACTGGGCGCCACGTCCCCGGGAATAGCCCGTCTCAGGCCCGGAGGCTTGTTCCTCCTGCATTTCCACTGTCCTGCGTCTCACCCAGGCCGCAGTTCCCGCTCTGGCGACCACTAGTCTGTTGTTTGTATCCGTGAGCTTGGGATTTTGTTGTTCTCGAAGTTGCCACGTAGGCAGTGGGCCGTAGGGTGTTTGTCCTTCGCTCTCCTTTCCTGCCACATGACGCTCCCATCCGTGCCCTCACGCGTGGCGGGACAGCTTGGTTTGTGCGGACGCACTGCAGGGACAGAGAAGGGGAGAGGCTTTTTCTTTTTTTTAAGATCTATTTGGGGAAAAGAACTATTTATTCGAGAGGATAAGGGAAAGGAGCAGAGGGAGAGAGGGACAGAGAGTCTCAAGCACACTCCATGACCCTGAGGTCACAGCCCGAGCGGAAACCAGATCCGGTCAGTCGCTCAGCCGACTGCGCCAGTCCAGCGGGCCAGGACGTCCTTTGGTTTATGACTCAATAGCCTTCTCGTGTGTGTGCGCGTGTGTGCGCGCGTACACGCGTCCCCTTCATGCTCTCAGCCGCCGGCACACGCCGCGCTGTTCCCACGTTTGCGCCGCCGCAGGGAGCGGTCCAGCAGCCGCGGGCGCCGCCGGCGGCTCGTGCTGCCCTGGGGTCTCGACAGCACCCGGAGCCGGGACTGCTGGGTCCCGCGCGGCCCTTGGAGGAACCCCCACGCCGTGCTTCATCAGGCACGCGCCGGTTTGCCCCCGGCAAAGAGCGTCTGCTCTTCTCCGCATCGTCCGGACACTTCTAGGTTTTCGGCGTAGCCTGTCTAGCAAGCACGAGATGCTCCCTCGTTTTGATTGGCATTTCCGTCATAATTCTGGCTGTTGAGCCCCCGTTTTCCACGGCGGAGGCCGTTTGTGTGCCGTCTTTGACACTCGGACACGGTGCCCAGTTTTCAGTTGGATCATTGGTTTTATTGAGCCAACGTCAATAAAGAGAGTCGGCTTGAGACTCTCTGTCCCTCTCCCCCTGCTGGGTACTCTCTCTCTCTCTGATTGATTGATTGATTGATTGATAAGATAGATAAATAAATCTTTTTTAAAATTTCACAGCTGTGTTCACAGTTATTTGGTTTTGTTTTGTTTTGTTTTTAATGAGAAAAGTGGTTTGTGGATATGAAGAGAGCGACCTCTCATCTTTCCTTTTCTTCTTTGAAGCTGTTCCCAAGCTCTTTGCCAGTGTTGCAACCACTCGGCATGACCGCATCCACATTCTTGGCCTCGTCTGTACCCCTTCAGCCTCCTTTGATTCCTCCTCCTTCGCGGTCCCATTCCGGTGTGACCGGCTCCCACAGACTTCCTCCCCCTGCCTGGTCGTCCCGTTTCCTCGTCCCTGTCCCTGCCAAGACCCGGGGACACTTAACACTGAGCTGAACATCACTTCCTCAGAAGAGCCGCTGTTACTCTCTGTTCAGAGAGAGTAATTATTTTAATTATTTTAATAAATTATTTTAATTATAGGCCTACCATTTTCCATTTTCTGAATTTTTTTCTATTTTCTTAGTTTTTCTTACCTACGTATTGTCTTTGCACCTAAGAACAGTGTAAACTGTCTTATCCGTTACCGTCTTAGCACGCAGAACAGGACTTGAGGTGCACCTGGGTGGCTCAGCTGGCAAAGCATCTGTCTTTGCTCAGGTCCTGAGCGCAGAGCTGGGATCGAGCCCCTTGCCGGTCTCCCTGTCCGCGGAGAGCCTGCTTCTCCCTTTCTCCCCCTCCACCCCGCCCCGCTTATGCATGCACACACTCGCGCTCTCGCTCAAATAAATAAAATCTTCTTTAAGATTTTAAAATGTTTTCTAAGGTTTTATTTATTTATTTGACAGAGACAGAGAGAGATCACAAGTAGGTAGAGAGACAGGCAGAGGAGGAAGTAGACTCCCCGCTGAGCAGAGAGCCAGGTGCGGGGCTTGATCCCAGGACCTTGACACCGTGACCTGAGCTGAAGGCGGAGGCTTAACCCACTGAGCCACCCAGGCGCCCCAAATAAATAAAATCTTAAAAAAAAAAAAAAAAAAAAAGACAGGACCCGGACTTAGTGAGTGCTCGGTAATTGTTGAACAAATAAATGAATGATCTAGTAGAAGGAACCAGTGTTCAAATTTAAGAACTTCAGGTTCTACAAATAACTTACTTTTGGGAGCCTCAGTTTTCTTACCTACAAAATATGTATTACTAGAGCTGCTTGTAACAAGATAGACTTGTTTTTAAAAAAGCAGTATGGGGGCGCCTGGGTGACTCAGTGGGTTAAAGCCTCTGCCTTCAGCTCAGGTCATGATCCCAGGGTCCTGGGATCCAGCCCCGCATCGGGCTCTTTGCTCAGCGGGGAGCCTGCTTCCTCCTCTCTCTCTGCCTGCCTCTCTGCCTACTTATGATTTCTCCCTCTCTGTCAAATAAAAAAAAAATCTGAGACAGCAGTATGTTGTGATTCACAGGGGAAAGAAATACATCGGCCTTATTTGTTGGAACTTAAAGGCAAAATAAAATCCGAGTAGACTAAGTGAGGCTCTTCGGCAACGCTTTTTTCTTTTTCTTCGTTTCCTTTTTATTTCTTTTTCTTTTTCCCCTTTTATGTATTTGTGAAATGTCTCACGACTAATGTCATACCAAATATCAGAAGCACAGACCAGTCAGACAGACAAGTCGGAGACGTGCGTCTGTGGAGATGTTGCAGAGTAGAAAAAAAGAACAGTGAGGAGGAGCCGCGCAGGAAACTGGGGTTTTCGCCTTAAATCTCCTTCGTAGCTACTAAAATGACGGCAAGTCATTTGAGCTCATAGAGCATCTGTTTTCAGATCTGTAAACTAGAGCTAACATCTCTTCTTACCTACTTCATAGGATTGATATAAATGATCATGTGTGAAAGTACTGCCTAAACTATAAGTCTTCAGGCGGCCTGGCTGGCTCAGTTGACGGAGCTTGCAACTCTTGATCCCAGGGTTGTAGGTTCAAGCCCCACATTGGGTATTGAGCTTACTTAAAAAATTTAAAAAAAACAAAAAAAAAAATAGAGACACCTCGGTGGCTCAGTTGGTTAAATGTCCAACTCTTGATTTCAGCTCAGGTCGTGATCTTGGGTCATATGATCAACCCGAGAGTCAGGCTCTGCACTCGGTGGGGAGTCTGCTTGTCCCTCTCCCTGTGCTCCCCCCTCCCCTGGCTCATGTGCTCTCTCTCTCTCTCAAATGAATAAATGAGTAAAATCTTAGAAAAATAAAAAATTTTGAAAATAATACATACATTCGTGCCATAATTATGGGCCAAGTGTAAGGTCATTATTACGATCAGATCTGAAACTTCAATGCCTCTTGCAAAACTGCTGGAAATGCTAACAGGGCTCTTTTTTATGTGTAATTCCTAAAAGACAAGTTCAAAAATATAGATTCTAAAAATACGTGAATGTATTTTATATCGCTCCCCCCCAAAAATATGCATTTAAAATTTAAGCCACTGTTAAAACAAATACTTTTTAAGATTGTATTTATTTATTTGACGCGAGAGAGCACAAACAGGGGGAGCAGGAGAGGTAGGGGGAGAAGGCAGACTCCCCATCGAGCTAGGAGCCTAGTGCAGGACTCAATCCTAGGACCCGGGGATCATGACTAAGCTGAAGGCAGCGGCTTAAGCGACTGAGCCACCGGGAGTCACAAAACAAAAACTCTTGATGGGGGTCTGTTTTCTTTGTTTGGCCACAGGAGGAGATTCCATCGCCTCTGATAACTTCCATTCTTTTCCTGTCACAGCCCAAAGAGCCGGTTGATCCAGTTAAAGAAAGAGAAGCTGGAATACTGTCCTGGCGAGCACGAGTATGGACTGTTCCCAGCCCCCATTCATGTCGGTGAGTGCTCCGGAGAGACCGTACGGTGCTCGGAAGAAATGGCATTTCTTGAGTTGGGATGAAGTGTTTCCATGTTCCTATTATTTCTGCATCTCCGGTGGGGTTGAGCTCTTTCTTTACCGTTTAATTTATCCTCACTCTGAAGAATTCTGCAAATTCTTTGTTCTCTGGGAGTCACAATGACATACATCTTTCTTACTCAAGTTTCAGTAATAAAAAACACTACTTTGTCTGTAGCATTTGATCCCGAGGATGTCACCTGGGAAAGCGCAGCTTTTCACTGCTTCAGTCTCAGAGGTTTCCATGTTCAGAAAGACGTGATCATGGATACGTAATAATCATCGGAAGAGAGCCCACCACTTTCCTAATCATTTATCTGCCTGCAAATTGAGCAGGGTTTATCCTTCCGTTCATTTTGGGGGGGAAATCTCAAGGCTTTGTTTAGCATCGGGGTAACAGTACCTCCTGAGATCTGCCGTTGGGCTTACCAGATCAGTAACCAGTACCTGGAAGTCATCCTGGGTCCCTCCCGCTCTCCCAGAGCTGCATCCAGTCCTCACCCCCAAGTTCGGCTGTTGCCGTCCGGGCAGTTCGTCCCGCTTGTCTACAGGTCCTGTTGTCACTCTCAGGTGCGTCCCGCACGTGACTTCGGCTGCGACTCCCGCAGCGGCCTTCTGACACCTGTGTCGGTTCCATTCCTGCTCCCTCCACTTCGCTCCCCACACAGTAAGAAAAGAAATCTTACAACTGAAACTAGGTTATACTTAAAACCTTGCAGTGTCTTACTGTTAAACAGTAACTTCCTTACTATAGCTTTTAAGAGTAACCTTGTCCCAGGGGTGCCTGGGTGGCTCAGTTGGTTAAACATCTGACTCATGATTTTGGCTCAGATCATGATCTCAGGGGCCTGGGATCAAGCCCCTCATCAGGCTCTATACTCAGCAGGGAATCTGCTTTAGAATTCTCTCTCCTTCTGTCCCTACCCCCCAATAAATAAACAAATATTTTAAAGGCAAAAAAAAAAGATGACTTGGTGCCTACAAACCCACCCCTCCCCGTCACCCCTGTCCCTCTGTTCCCGTTTCTCCCTAAGCTGCCATGTGCGGTCTTGCTGGTTTCTCTCAGGTCCTGGAACAGACTAAGGCCTTCCCCACCAGCGTGCCAGTATATGCTTGTTACTCGCACTGTCTGAAAACTGTTCTACTCTCCCGTGGTTGGCTTCTTGTCCTTCAAGGACGAGTTTAATGTCCGTATCCACGAGATGTCATTTTCTTTAAAATTGTTCTCCTGATTGTCACTCCACAGAGGGCCCCTCCCTTTACTCTGTATCGCAGCCTCCTGTCCATTCCTTTCTGTAGCCCGTGATTGCTCTGTTTCCCGTTCGTTGTCTGTCTCCCTCATTAGATTGTAAGCTCCAGGTGCCAGGATCATTTGACTCCCTTACTCTCCTTCTATTTCCTAGTGCCTGGTTCATAATAGAAGTTTACCCAGTGCACGTACAAATGAAAGAGGCGGAGGAGAACCCAGGATGACCTGTTGAATAGGCCGTGACGGGGTCCGCCTCCTTACGCAGAGGATGTGGACCCTGTACGCTGCGGCGTCCTCTTACACTACGACTCCCGGTGCTTGTGACTGTGGGACTCCTCTGTGCTGGGGTGATCAGATCCCCTGTTTCTCCCCAGAGGACCCAGCACCAGCAGTGTATTTAAAGGAGCGAGCATAGACGACACATTCTGCAGTAAGGATTAGTTTGCTTTAATTATTCTGTACTGGGGGGAAGGAGAGTGGTTTAACTCCAACATGAAGTTCCAAGGGTTAGTTCTCTTACCTTAATGAGGGTAAGAGTAAGTTCCACATTCTCTGGGATTACTGCCAAGGCTCTTCTGAACGAGCGTTCTGTTACGTGATGTCATAGCCCGGAAGCAGAGTCTCGGCAGATTTAGCGGTTTTCTTGAATCTGATGATGATAAACAGGCTTAGAAAAGAAGTCGTTTAAAAGACCCACTTAAAGGAAGACAAGATCATTTTGGTCTTCCTGGTTTTGTCCTGGCTGGGTTCTACCCTGAGTCTTGGACGGAAGCTGCCCGAGGGGTTGGGAGTGGCGGCCCGCGCCAGGGAGGACGGGAACGGTGACGGCGGGAACGGTGACGGCGGGAACGGTGACGGCGGCCGGGTCCTCCCCGCCCCGGTACAGCTAGAGGTGAAGAGGTGCGGACTAGGAATCCCTGGATTTAAGATAAAAATTTTATCTCCACATCCCCATTTTAATGTCACACTAAGACTGATTCGTACTCCGTGGTCTTCAAAGTGAGTAAATAATGGAAAAACCTATCCAAGTCTAGGGGATCTTTTTCCCTCTGAAATAGGGTTTAAAATCAGGCTGCTGGAGGACAGATTTTTTTTTTCCTGGACAGTGCTATTTGGTTGTTCAAATAATATTTTATGATTAGGCTAGAAGTGAGCCGCTCAGTTATTCTGAACTGGTCCTTTCCATTATCATGTAAGTAATGAGTCAGGCGGACCTGGGTTTGTCTGTGTCTTCGCTGTGTGAGTTACGTGAGTAAAGTGGTCGTATAAAAAAAACAATAATGCATCTTACCACTGATAAGAGTCAGAATCAACAGGGGCGCCTGGGTGGCTCAGTGGGTTAAGCCGCTGCCTTCGGCTCAGGTCATGATCTCAGGGTCCTGGGATCGAGTCCTGCATCGAGCCCCACATCGGGCTCTCTGCTCGGCAGGGAGCCTGTTTCCCCCCCCCTCTCTCTCTCTCTGCCTGCCTCTCTGCCTACTTGTGATCTCTGTCAAATAAATAAATAAAATCTTTAAAAAAAAAAAAAGAGTCAGAATCAACAAACAAAATCATGTTTATTCTTAAACATTTAACTAAGGGAATCAGGGTTCTTTATCATTAGAGAAGTACATTTCAAGTAAAATTTTACTTTTCATAATACTTATCAAAATGTATATTGTACCCTTAAATTTATAGTCAATTGATTTTTGATGAGAGTGCCATGACAGTCGAATGAGGAGCCCATGATGTTTCTAGTAGGTAGTTCTTTGGTAACTGGATATACACATACAAAAGGTTGCAGTTGGACCCTTGCCTCACACCATATAAAAAAATGTACTCAAAATGGATCATCAGCCTTGGGGCACCTGGGTGGCCCAGTGGGTTAAGGCCTCTGCCTTCAGCTCAGGTCATGATCCCAAGGTCCTGGGATCAAGCCCCGCATCGGGCTCTCTGCTCAGCGGGGAGCCTGCTTCCCTCTCTCTCTGCCTCCCTTTCTGCCTATTTGTGATCTCTGTCAAATAAATAAATAAAATCTTTAAAAAAAAAATGGATCATCAGCCTAAATATAACAGCTAAACCTATAAAACTCTTGAAGAAAACATAGGAGGAAATCTTCATGACCTTGGATCGGGCAATAATTTCTTAGCTATAACACCAAAATCCTATGCAACAAAAGAAAAAGACAAATTGAACTTGGTCAATATTTAAAATTTCTGTGCTTCAAAAAACACCCTCAGGAAAATAAAAAAACAATGCACAGAATGGAGAAATGTTTGCAAATTGTGTATCAAGAGACTTGTATCCAGAAACCCAGACTTATAAGGAACTGTTGAGACTCATTAGTTTAAAGCCAAATAACACAATTTAAGTGGGTAAATTATTTGAATAGACATTTCTCCGAAAGAGTTACACCCATGGCCGGTACACACGTGACAAAATGCTCAGCGTCATTAGTCATTGTGGAAGTGGCATCAAAACAGCAATGAGAGACCCTCGCACACCCGCTAGGGTGGCTTTAATTAAAGGATTGATGCACAATGTGAAGAAATTCGAAACCTCAGACATTGTTGTTGAGAATGTGAAGTGGTATAACCCTCTTTGGAAAACATTTTGGCAGTTCCTCAAGAAGTTACCATATGACCCAGCAGTTGTGCTGGTAAGCATCTGCCCAGTAGAACGGAACACATCATGTCCCACAAGAACTTAGAGATGTTCGTAACAGCAGCATTCGTAGTAGCCGACAGGTGGAAGCGAGTTTCCCACAGTGGATAATGGATTAACAGAATGTGGTCTGTGCTCACCATGGGGTGCTCTTGGGCAGTACCCAGAAATGAGGTACTGAGGGTCACCAGGGGGCTCAGTCTGTTAAACGGCTGCCTTTGGCTCAGGTCATGACCCCAAGGTCTTGGGATTGAGCCCCTCGTCGAACTCTCTGCTCAGTGGGCAGTGTACTTCCCCTGCTTGTACTGTCTCTCTCTCCCTGTCAAATAAATAAAACCTTAAATTTAAAAAGAAATAAAGAAGTGAGGTACGGAGATAGGTACCAAAATGGGCAAAGTGAAAACATTACTCTGGGTAAGAGAGGGTAATCACGGGGCGCCTGGGTGGCTCAGTGGGTTAAAGCCTCTGCCTTCGGCTCAGGTCATGGTCCCAGGGTTCTGGGATCGAGCCCCGCATCGGGCTCTTTGCCCGGCAGGGAGCCTGCTTCCTCCTCTCTCTCTGCCTAATCTCCTCTGCCTACTTGTAATCTCTGTCTGTCAAATAAATAAATAAAAATCTTTAAAAATATATTTTTTTTTTAAAAAAGAGAGTAATCACAAAATGCCATGTGCTTTATGATTCCTTTTTTCTTTTCTTTTTAAGATTTATTTTTTAAGTAATCTCTATACCTAGTTCAGGGCTCAAACTCATGACCCTGAGATCAAGAGTCATACGCTCCATCGACTGAGCCAGC
This sequence comes from Mustela nigripes, assembly GCF_022355385.1. Classification (NCBI taxonomy): domain Eukaryota; kingdom Metazoa; phylum Chordata; class Mammalia; order Carnivora; family Mustelidae; genus Mustela; species Mustela nigripes. Next base: position 66,020,017 of record NC_081566.1, read on the forward strand.
CAGGTGCCCCCAAATCTGGATTTCTTTTTTTTAACTATGTTCCCACCTTTCTCATTTTAATAGAGAGGGTTTGGGTTTGTTTTGTTTTAAGATTTTATTTATTTGATAGAGAGTGGATGAGCACAAGCAGGGGAGCAGCAGGCAGAGGGAGCGCAAGAAGCAGGCTCCCCGCTGAGCAGAGAGCCCAACAAGGGGCTTGATCCCAGGACCCTGAGACCATGACCTGAGCTGAAGACAGACGCTTAATGATTGAGTTACCCAGGTGCCCCAAGAAGGGGTTTCTTTAAAAATAGATTTCATTTGTGACAACATTTTACTTGATGTATAATTTTTTAAGTAAGCTCTATGCCCAGTGTGAGGCTTGAACTCAAGACCCTGAGATCAAGAGTTAAAACCCTGTACTGACTGCCAGCAGGGGACTCCTCTGGAGATTTATTTTAAGGTTGCCATTCACACCGTCTTGGCAACTGGCACGTCCAAACTCTACAGGGCAGGCTGGAAGCATGGAGACCAGGGGAGGGTCAAGGCGTGGGAGGTCAGTCTGTTTTCTTACTAAGGCCTTCAGCTGTTTGGATGATCCCACCCACATTATGGAGGGTGATCTGCTTGACTCACAATTTAGTAATTTAAATGTTAATTTCATCTAAGAGTTAACCTTTACAGACACCAGCTCTATGTGTACTGTAATTGAGCCAAGTTGATACAGAAAATTGATCATCACCAGAGCTCCATGTACTAAAACCCAAAAAAGAATGTACTTTTTGGTATGTAAATTATGCCTCAGAAAGTGTTATCTTGAAAGTGTAGTTACATTGTTTTAATCAGGCATATGTTAATCAAAATTATAGTGATTACCCAATGCAAAAGAAAAATTCTGGTGCTGATGCCTTGAGTCTTACACTGAAAGGTATTTTTTCTTATTTAAATTCAGTTAATTAACGTGTAATGTATCATTAGTTTCAGTGGTAGAGGTCAGTGATACATCAGTCTTACTGTCATACCCAGCGCTCGTTACATCGCCCGCCTGCCTTCTGGCCCATCACCCAGCTTCCCCGCCCCTCACTGGTACTTTTAAATATGAATTGCAACACTTATGTGTGGATTAAGGGCATAGGTTCAATGAAAGAATTTAAGCATGAAAACATACGTAATATTGAGAAAAAACCCTCAAAACCTTGGGCACTGAATCTGTAATGACCGTTCTTGGTAGACATTTCATATCTCTTGTCCCAGTGTATTGCCAAGGCAGGGGAGAATTTGTACAAGCTTATGCCTCATTTCCTCCGTTTTGCCCAGTGCGCTTTTCCCCTTTACTACGTCTGCTTTGTATCCTTTGGCTGTTGAATGAAATGCAGCTGTTAGCCAGCAACCCTGAAGGTGGCCTTGGGGGCCCGCACAGCCCTGCGAGTCGGACTCCACGGCTTGCTCCCCACCCCCATCTTCCAGCCGGGCGACCTGAGCTGCGTCTCCGCGTCTCCGCGTGCCTGGGCTGTGAGGATCAAGGAACATTGGCGTTGCACTTGACACGGAGCGAATACCCTTTCCCCTTGATTTGCTGTAAGTGACAGTGAGAAGGGCAAAGCCATCCCACTCATTTCTAGAAAGCAGGTATCTGTAGAAAGACGGAAATCATAAAGAGTGGAAGTCGATAAGATACTGAACAGACAGTAAGGAAACAAGTTCAAAAAGTGCGACAGAATCGAAGCTCTGGAAGCGGCAAACGGCAGCAGGTAAGAGGCCACGCGAACCATCATGTTGGTCCTGTCGGTCCTGACGGTCCTGCGGTTATGAAGGGGCTGGTACGGAGATGTTAGGAATAACGTCATGCCAGTTCACTTAGCAATGTATATGAAATGGGTAAATCCCTTAAAATATATAGCTTAACTAATTCAAAAAGAAATAGAATTTCAGAATGTCTGAATAGCCTGTATCATTTAAGGAAATTTAGTTCTTTATCAAATCCTACACGTAAAAAATGGCAGAACGAAATGGCTTCCATTGTGAGCTGTTCCATCACTGAGAAAAAACGCCAGCCTTACACGAAAGCTTCCAGAAAGTAGAGGACACTTCCCCAGCTTACTCTGTGAGGCTAACATAATCCTGGTAAAGAACCTGACAAAAACTCGATGGGAAGAAACAGCTACAGAAGGAAGTTGAGCATAGACTGTGTAGACATGCAGGCAGGAACTCTTGGGGGTAGAAGGGCATTTCCCCGGTCGCACAGAAGGCATCGCAAGGGAGCATTACAGCTACTGGTGAAGTACGCAGTGTGTCCTCCTGAAATCGGAAAGAAGGTCAAAACGGCCACCCTCGCTGCTTCTGTCTGCGTTACTCGGGATACTCCAGCCGGCGCAGTAAGGCAGGAGATGAATAGGAGTCATAAAGTTTGGGAAGGAAGAAGTGAAACTGTTCTGCTCACACATTACGTGATGATTAAATCCAGAGAAGTACCCCACAGCCTGTTACGGCCTTTTAGCACAGTTACTGGAAACAAAAATCCGTATCTAAGAATCCACTCGTATTCTCACAAAATAGCCTGCCCTTACTGTACCGGCCGGCGAGGCTGGTCCTTGGTGATTACCCAGAGAAGCTGAGAACTGTCTGTGTGATCAGCTGCGCCCGTGCATTGCACAGCCACTTTGCTCGTGGCTCCCTAAACTCAGAAGCTACCGAGCTGTCCTTGTCGGCGAGCAGTGAACCAGCACAGCCAGGCGATGGGATGTCACCCACACTAATACGAGATGAGCTGTCAAGCCCTGAAAAGACACTGAGAGACGTTGAAATCATCGTGCTGAGTGGAAGAAACCAGTGTGGAAAGGCTACATAGTGTATGGTTCCACTGTGTGATGTTCTGGAAAAGCCAGAACCATGGAGACATTGATAATATCAGCGGCTGAGGGTAAAGTAAGGATGGGTCCACAGAGCAGAGATTTTTAGGTCAGTGACGCTCTTCTGTATGACACAGTAGTGGTTGGATGCCTGTCATTACTACATGTCTCCCAGCCATAGCATGAACAAGAGTGAGCCCTCACGTAAACTGTGACTCCGTGAGAATGACGCGTCTGTGTGGTTCAGTAGCTGTTAACCAGCGTGCCGCTCTGGTCAGGGCTGTCGGCGACGGGCTAGGCGGCGGTGTGTGGGGGCAGTGTGTATTTTGGAAATCCCTGTCTGTTGCTCAGTACTGCTTTGAACCTAAAACTGCTCTAAAATATAAAGTCTATTTTTACAAAATAGTGTAATAAAACTGAAGTAATTAGAAATAAATTTATCCAAAAATAGGCAAAAACTTTATACTGAAAATTAAAACATTTATCAGCGAGATTAAATCAGACCTAAGTACATGGAGAAATACGCCACATTTAGAAACGCCGTTACATTCCATGCAGGGTAGCTTGTGACCAGCAGGCTCTTCTGTAAAAACGGATGAGCTGATTTTTCTGAAATTTATACGGAGAGGCGAAGAACCCAGAACATGCGAAGTGATCTTTTAGAAATGTCTTCTTGTTGCCCCAAGACTTGCATTATTGGCCAGAGTAATTATAGAGCAAGTTTAAACTTTAAATTAGCTTTAGAAGGGCATAGGTAGAGCACACAACTTTTGATCTCAGGGTCATGAGTTCAAGCCCCATATTGGCATAGAGCCCTCTAAAAAAAACAGTAATAATACTTTTTTTTTAATAAATAGGGGTCCTTGGGAGGCTCTTTTGGTTGGGCATCTGACTCTTGGTTTCAGCTCGGGTCATGAACTTGGGGTCTTGAAATTGAGCCCCATATCAGGCTCCGTGCTGAGTGGAGTCTGCTTGGGATTCTCTCTCACCCTCCCTTCCCTCCGCCTCTCCGCCCCCTGCTCACGCGCTAAGATACTAAAGTGACGTGCCAGTAGAACTGGTCTGTGGGACAGAGTAGATAGCCCAGAAGGAGACCCACATGTTGTGGTCGTTGCATTTGCGTGCAGGCACCAGAGCCACCGAGCAGGATGTGCTGCGGCCCGTGCGGCCCGGGTGATGTCCGGTGCCAGCGGCTCAGCTCTGACACTGGCCTGGCAGCAGGGCCAGGCTCGGCCTGGCGCGGGTCGCAGGCTGAAATGTAAATGCCAGAATTACGAAGTTTCTAGAAGAAAGCATAGGATATCTCCACAACCTGCGTGTAAAATTCTCATCCACCATAACTCATCAAAGAACTGCAAACGAAAGCTATCATGAGTTGGCATAACCACAGTGTTTACAGACAACTGTGGGAGAGTAAAATGGCACCACTTTTTTTTTAAAAAGCCCTGGCAGGGGCGCCTGGGTGGCTCAGTGGGTTAAGCCTCTGCCTTCAGCTCAGGTCATGATCTCAGGGTCCTGGGATCGAGCCCCGAGTCCAGCTCTCTGCTCAGTAGAAAGTCTACTTCTTCCTCTCCCTCTGCCCTCCCCTGCTCACGTTCTTTCTCTCAAATAAGTAAGTAAAATCTTTAAAAGAAAACTAAAGCTCTGGCAGCTTTTATAAGAGTAAACAAACCGACCAGAGAGAAATCAGGACATACGTCTGTAAGAATGTTCATGACACCGTCATTCGTCATGGCATAAACTAGAGATAGTCCAGATGTCCGTCAGCCCAGCGGACACACAGACAGTGCGTTCCTGTACGGACTATGAGCAGCAGCTAACAGGGAAAAAGATTAGGATTGACATGCTTTTGCCTCCTGGAAAATGAAGTAGGTATACTTTTCCCTGTTCTGTTAAATATGAGTAAAAATGTCTTATTATAATGTCATGTTCTCCATATCCTATATAAAAAGGAGTCTCTAGGGCCGCCTGGGGCTCAGCGGGTTAAAGCCTCTGCCTTCGGCTCAGGTCATGATCCCAGGGTCCTGGGATCGAGTCCCGCATCGGGCTCTCTGCTCAGCGGGGAGCCTGCTTCCTCCCTTCTCTCTGCCTGCCTCTCTGCCTACCTGTGATCTCTCTCTGTCAAATAAATAAAATCTTTAAAAAAAAAAAAAAAAAGGAGACTCTAAAAAGTGGAGAGGAGGAGGCAGACCAACTAGGACTGAGGGTTCAAGTCCTTGGAGTTGTCTCGCCTCGTCATACTGAGGTAAAACCTTGAGGAGCCACCTGGAAATGCTGCTGGACGCAAAAAACGCCCGTGAAGAAAGGTCTGCTTTCCGCAGCGAGGAGTAGGGAAGAGTCAGCCTCGCAAGATGGGAAACTTTTAGACCGTATCCTCCGTCCTCCGGTCAGACACGGCAGAAAAACTGTTCCCTCCCCACAGGTGCCCGTGGGGAGCCTCAGCTTCCCTTCCCAGCCGGAGGTAATGGGTGTCCTACCGTGGTCCACCAGCCTGTCTGATGACAGGGGAAGGCCACAGGATTCGGGACTTCAACCATCCTCCAGTAATAACCTGGCCCCTCCCACCATCCCCCAGCAGTACTGACCTACCAGCACTTGGGTCTCAGTGGAGGTCAAGTGGGGGGGGCCTCCGAACTGGTAGTCTGGACATCTGACTCCCTTCTCTTGCTGGAGCGGTTTTGGGAAAGGCCAGCCAAAATAGAAGGTTTATGTAAAATTCAGAACCTGGTAACATGATAAATGTCTAGGTTTAAAGTGAAAATCGTATGTCATACTAAGAACCAGGGAGATCTTAAACAGTTTTTTATTAAGATTTTATTAATTTGAGAGAACAAACCAAAGAAAGAGCACAGACATGAGCAGAGGCAGAGGGAGAGAGAAAAGCAGACTCCCCAAGGCGGGGCTCGATCCCAGGACCCCGGGACCGTGACCTGAGCCAAAGGCAGACGCTCAACTCACGGAGCCACCAGGTGCCCCTTAAACTGAACTTTAAAAGGCAATCGGTACATGCCAACATCAGGAGGTTAGAACCACCCAAAAAAGACCTTAAAGCATTTAGATTTCTTTTGTAAAAACTATGCCCCCCCCAACACACACACACTCCAGCAAGCAGTAATGAATACGCATGAAGCGCAGAAGCAACAGAAAGCCTCAGCACGGAGAGGGAAGGAAGGGCCAAGTCGGAATCCTAGAGCTGGAGGATGCAGCCAAGGCTTAGGGGCGCTCTTGGCAGCGAGATGAAGGAGGAGGAAGAACCCAGGACCGTCTGAGCGGGAGAGAGCGCGGACCTGAGAAGACAAGAGCCTGAGCCGTCCCGGCCACGGGCGGGCCTGTCCTCCGCGTCCCGAAGGAGGAGGGAGCACAGAGATGAACACGACTCGGGTGGGTAATGGCTGGAGACTTCGCAGGTTCGGCAACGGACAGGAAGCTCCATGGAAGTCGACGACGGAGCCCAGCAGGACACACCTGAGGAGACCCCTGTGCGGCGCACAGCCTTGTCGGAGCTCAGCCCGCCGCAGACCCGGCCACTGTGAGTCGCAGAGAAGTGGACCCCTGCCCGTCAGCGGAGGGCGGTTCAGACAGTAGGGGAGTGCTGGCCTGCGTCCAGGGAGATGGCAAAATGTTTTCCAAGTGCCGAAAGAGGACGTGTCTAGCCCGGCGAAAGAATCCTTCAGGAATGAAATGGGAGTCACGGCCTTCCTAGAGGAAGGAGAATGTCTAAAGAAGTGTTGCCAGTAGACCTCCCCTGGGTAAGGAAGGTCTAAACAGGAAAGAAATACCAGAAGGAACAGTAAGTACATTTATGGGCATATGTGGTAGGCTTTCCTTCTCCTTGGGAATCTCCCAAGTAACTCTTTAATAAATGAAGCACAAAATTTTAACACTGCTGTATTTTTTTAAAATGCACTGAGGCATAATTCACATATCCTACAGGTCACCCATTTAAAGCATACAGTGGGTTTTGGTGCATTATGTCATTAATATTTTTAACTCGTCGTAAGATATGCGTAACTTAGAATTTGCATTTTCCATTGAGCACGTTCACATTATTGTGTGGCCATGACCCCATTCCTCTCCAGAATTTTTTCATCATCCCAGAGCAGAACTCGGTGCCCATTAAATGATAATTGCCCATTGCCCCAGCCTCTGGTAACTGCTGTTCTTTTTATCCCTGTGAATTTGACTATTTAGGTGTCTCGTATGGTGGAGTCATTACAATATTGTCCTTTGGGGTCTACCGTATTTCACTTAGCATAATGCCCTCGGGGTTCTTCTGTGTTGTAGCTCGTGTGAAGCGTTCGCCCTTCGTTGCGTAGTCTCCCCGGTACCCACGCTCTGTATTTTGTTTATCCCTTCATCCGCCGACGGATGTCTCTGTGGTTTCCTCCTTTTTCCAGCTGTGAATAATGCTGCTGTGAACCTTGGTTTACCATTCTCTGTTGAGGATCCCGCGTTCAGTTCTTTTGTGTGTGTGCCCAGCGGTGGGGCTGCTGGCTCCTCCGGTGCGTCTCCGCTTGATTTCGGGAATGGCTGTGCTGTTCGCACGGCAGCTGCTCCACCTTCACTGCCGCCAGCCAGTCTTGAGAGCTGTGTCCACACGTCCTCAGTAATGCTCGTCACTTTGTGTGACTTTTCCTAGTAGCCATCCCGGTGGGCGTGCAGCGGTGTCCCCTGTGGTTCTGATTTGCATTTCCCTAATAGTGACGCTGAGCAGCTCTTCACGCGCTCTCGGCCATTCGTCTATCTGCAGTGACGTGTGCTCGGGGCCTGTCCACTTTTGAATTGAGTCATCTGTTCCTTGTTGAGCCTCAGGAGTTCCACACGGATCCTGGGTATCAGTCGCTTATCGGATATATGATAAATAGACTGTATGACATGGACAGAGAAGAGCACAGAATGTACAAACGTGGAAGCAAAGGGGACACATTTCATTACACCAACTACCGCGCAGAACGGAGCCGCTCTAGTAATCAGGGTCGAATGTGGTTGTGGACGAAGCTGTGTTAAAGTTACAGACTTTTCAAGTGGGGTTTAAAGTGAGGCAGGTGGGGGGCGCCCGGCTGGCTCAGTCAGTAGGGCATGCGACTCTTGATCTTGGGGTCACGAGTTTGAGCCCCGTGTTGGATATAGACCTTACTTGAATAAATAAAACTTAAAAAGACAACTGAGGCAATGGTATAAGTCGGTTGAGAGAATTCGGTTTCAGCTGAGAGAAGCGGCGCGCGGGGACGTGAGAGCATGAGGAGCCAGTTGTACTTAAGGAACTGTTGGTCTGGCCCTTACGGAAAATGTATGGAGGATCCTCAGAAAATGAAAAATAGAGTGATCATGTGGTCCGGCAGCACCACTTCCGGGACCGTATCCGAAGGAAACGCAAACACTCGCTCTGACGTCTGCCCCGTGCCCGCAGCCGCGTCGTCTGCGGTCGGCAGCCGTGCAAGCCGCCGGACAGATAGAGAAGAGGCAGCTCTCCTGGGCTTTGTTTGAAAAGAGGGGAAGAGAGAAAAAAGAGGAAGAGTCTTGCCATTTGTGACAACATGGATGGACCTCGAGGGCATCATGTTCGGTGAAATAAGCCAAAGACAAATAGTTCATAGTCTCCCGCACATGTGGAATCGGAAAAGCAAACTCAGAGGGGGGCACCTGGGCCGGGCGCCTGGCTGGCCTGGTCGGAGAGCACGCGAGCCTCGCTCTGGGGGTTGTGGGTTCGAACACCATGGTGATGTAGAGATGACTTGAAAATACAATAATAACAAAGCAAAAATCTGTTGTAAAAGGGGGGGCTGGTGATCAGCTTTGTGGTTACCAGAAGCAAGGGGCATGAGGAGGGGTGACGGGAGAAAGACGGGCCGCAGTTGGAAGCCGCACGCCAGGCCCGCGCAGAGGCTGTGGGGCACAGCACGGTGACCGCAGTGAACCCCGCTGCGGCCCCGTCGCCCTGCGCACCGTAGGCGAGCCCCGTCCCGGGTGCACGGACATCGCAGTGAGTCGGAGGGGAGATGAGTTAGCTGGTGTGCTGGGGAGAAAGGCAGGAAGGGGAGATTGTGCATAGGAAGAACTTAATTCCAGAAACAGTGGAGGCAGCAGGACTTGAGGGAGCACTTGTCCTGAAACAAACCCGCAGGAAAGGGTGATCTGCTGCTTCACAGGGTTGAGAGAAAACAGTGGGGACACACCGCTGGCTCTGTCCCCAGGAGCAGGTGACGTGATCTCAGGGTTGTGAGTTGGAGCTCCACGTTAAGTGTAGAGCTTACTAAAAATTTTTTTTAAGTTTTTTGAAGATTTTATTTGTTTACTTGACAGATCACAAGCAGGCAGAGAGGCAGGCAGAGAGAGAGGGGGAAGCAGGCTCCCTGTTGAGCAGAGAGCCCGATGTGGGGCTCGATCCCAGGACCCTGAGATCATGACCCAAGCCAAAGGCAGAGGTACAACCCACTGAGCCACCCAGGTGCCCCAAAAATGTTTAAAATCTTAAGTAAATGAATAAATAAATGAGAACAGTTGGGGCTGTATGTCCAAGCTCATGCCGTAGGGTACATGTTTGCGCTCATTCATTCGGAAAATACTTGTTCGATACCTGCTTTTTGATCACTCAGTTTTCTAGAGGTTTGGGACACACCAGTAAGCAGAACAGATGAATATCCTTGCTTCCCTGGGGCTGACAGTTTTCCATTGGGAAGAAAAATCCCACTGTCCATGTCCACTGGGTCGCACCTATGGTCCCTCAGGCTGACAAAACCAGAAGCTCAAATTCTACTTGTGATTTGTTCAGTGAAACTTAAACAGTTTCCTATAAGTATCCTTGGTCATTATTTATAACCTCCTTAATGGCACACATTTCACTGATACACTATTCCTTTCAGTGAAATAGTGCTACAGGTTTTTTAGGGGAGATCCCGGGACACTTTACACAGAACAGGGAAGACAGCCTGAGTAATTGCTGTCATCGAACGATACTCCAAGCCAGTGCTCAGGTCGTGTGTAGTTTACAGGTGAGCTTTAGCTGAAGTCAGTCACTTTATTCTTGGTTTTAAAAAAGAAAAAAAAGCCAATAGGGACGCCTGGGTGGCTCAGTCGGTTAAGCCTTCGGCTCGGGTCGGGTCATGATCCCAGGGTCCTGGGTCCGAGTCCTGCGTCATCGGGCTCCCTGCTGGGTGGGGAGCCTGCATCTCCCTCTGCCTCTGCCCGCCGCTCCTCCTGCTTGTGTGCTTTCTCGCTCACTCTCTGATGAATAAGTAAGTAAAATCTTTAAAAAAAAAAAAAAAAAGGCCAAGTTTTTGTCAAATTTTAAGATCTCTTCTAGAAAAGGACATTGTTACTTTTCTCCTTTCGGTTGGGAACTGCCCTCACCTTCACGACGCGCTCTGCCCAGTGCCCTCACAGCGGACTGCGCCGTGATGTTCCGCCTCGGGGTCCGCTGTCACTTCCTCCTGTCGGGCTTGACTTCGTGAAAGAAAATCTTCGTGACTTCCCCCTTTCAGATTGCAAGGTCAGCACAGGCTTCTGAGCTTCCGTAGTGTCTGTCCTCTTGAAAATGACTTCGTTGCACAAATTCAGTTTTCTTTTCTTTTTTTTTTTTTTAAGATTTTATTTATTTGAGAGAGAGAGAATGAGAGAGCATGAGAGGGGAAGGGCAGAGGGAGATGCAGACCCCCCGCTGAGCAGGGAGCCTGATGCGGGACTCGATCTCACAACTCCAGGATCACGACCTGAGCTGAAGGCAGTACCTCAACCAACTGAGCCAGCCAGGCACCCCTATTAATTTATTTTAGAGAAAAAGAGAAACCAGGGGAAGGGGCAGAGGGAAAGAGTATCCAAGCCAACTCCCACTTCCAAATCGGGGCACCACGTCACAACCCATGAGACTGTCATCTGAGCAGAAACCAAGAGTCAGATGCTAAACTGACTGAGCCACCCAGACACCCCAAGAAAGTATTCTTTTTTTTTTTTTTTTTTTAAGATTTTATTTATTTATTTATTTATTTATTTATTTAAGATTTTATTTTTTTATTTGACAGAGATCACAAGTAGGCAGAGACGCAGTCTGAGAGGGAGGGGGAAGCAGGCTCCCTGCTGAACAGGGAGCCCGATGCGGGGCTCGATCCCAGGACCCCAAGATTATAACCTGAGCTGAAAGCAGAGGCTTAACCCACTGAGCCATCCAGGCACCTCGAAAGTATTCTTTTTTAAAATTTTTAAGATTTTTATTTTTTTATTTGAGAGATCGGGGGGGCAGAAGGAGAGTGAGAAGCAGACTCCCCATGGAGCAGGAAGCCCAGTGTGGGGCTCAGTCCCAAGACCCTAGGATTTGACCTGAGCCAAAGGCAGACGCTTAACTGACCAACCCACCCAGGTACCCCATTGAGAAAGTATTCTTTTTAAAAATTTATAACGTTAAATTTAAATCTTTTTTAAAATTTATAGCGTTAAATTCTCTAAAAATTATAAAGTTATAATTTAAAGAATTATAACTTCGGGGGGCACGTGGGTGGTTCAGTGAGCTAAGCCTCTGCCTTCAGCTCAGGTCGTGATCTCAGGGCCCTGGGATGGAGCCCTGTGTCAGGCTCTCTGCTCAGCAAGTGGCCTGCTTCTCCCCTCTCTCTCTCTGCCTGCCTCTCTTGACTACTTGTGATCTCTGCCAAATAAATAAATAAAATCTTCAAAAAAAAATTTATAACTTACTGGCTTCTCCCTCACTGTTTTATACCTTCTACAGAAAACACATTAGATACTGCTGGCAAAAAAAAGGGATGCCTGGGTGGCTCAGTTGGTTAAGCAGCTGCCTTCAGCTCAGGTCATGATCCCAGCGTCCCGGGATCGAGTCCCACATCGGGCTCCTTGCTCAGCAGGGAGCCTGCTTCTCCCTCTGACTCTGCCTGCCTCTCTGTCTGCCTGTGCTTGCTCTTGCTCACTCTCTCTCTGACAAATAAATAAATAAAATCTTTAAAAAAAAAAAAAAGGAGTCAATTCTTTACATTAAGGGGTTTATCATATCTGCTGAAGATCAATTTTGTCTTTTTAAAAAATTGTATTTATATTGTTAAGAAACAATATATACTTGCAAAGCAATTTGTAGAGAAGGGTATGAATTATAGATAAATCTCCCCCTACCAGAGATATAATAACTTAGTATATACCCTCTCAAACTTTTTCCTTTATAAATATGTCTTCCAATAATTTACTGTAAAATTTTTCAGTAAACAAAGGCCTCTGGGGTGCCTGGATGGCTCAGCTCAGTCAGTTCAGCAGTCTACTTTTGGCTCCGGCTCCGGTCTTGATCTCAGCGTCCTGGGTACAAGCCCTGGGTTGGCCTCCACGCCGGGTGTAGAACCTATTTAAAAAACTTTAAAAATTAAACAATAAGCAAAAAATTGAAAATACTCTGTAGTGAATGTGCAGTATCCCATCACTAAATTCTGTCATTAGCATTTGACTTGGATTTATGTATCCGTCCGTTAGTCCACCTGAGTTTGGGGGGCACGCCGCAGTAAATCGCAGACAATGATACACTTCCCTTAAATATTTCAGCACTCATGTCAGAACCAAGGTCTCAGGGGCAGAGGGATAAAGAGGAGTCTCAAGCAGACTTCCCACTGAGTGTGGAGCCTGGTGCAGGGCTCCATCCATGACCCCAAGTTCGTGACCTAAACCAAAACCAAGAGTTGGCTGCCCAACCGACTGAGCCACCAGGCCCCCAATTTTTTTTTTTTTTAAGATTTATTTATTCATTTGAAAGAGAGATTGAGCACGAGCATGGGGAGGGCCAGAGAGAGGGTAGAGAACCTCAAGAAGATCCCGTGGGGCCAGTGAGAGACTCGTGACCGCACACCCCGCTGAGCCACCAAGGCCCCCCACGAATAGCTCTTAAATGTTTCAAAGTGTCTTTTTCTTAATGAGCTCATGCCCTATTTTTTCTTTTTTTGCAACTTGGAGAATGTTTCCATTTGAGTAAATGTGTATCTCATTTTATCTCTCCAGTTGCCTATTCTTACCTGAATGTACCAGAGTTTGCTGACCTTTGACTTCACATTGTTTCGGCTTCCTCACGGCAGACTCTGCAGGCAGACTGCAGTCATGCGTTCCGCTTTGCTTCCCTGCGCAGGAGACTCTGGTCTGCTCCCAGGTGCAGACCTTGTCTTGTGTTACTCTAACTCCACAAGTTACTTCTCCACAATATACCTGTAATCCATGCTCATGTGTCTTCAGATTTGTCAGATAAACTCATTACACATTATGTGTTAACACAAATAGCATATTTTTATGAGAAATAACTTTTCCAAAGAAATATTCCATGCAGAAAGTGACTTTATTTTCTATTTTTGCAAATTTCATTGTTGTCTAGTTTAATGTAAGTCAACTGAATTTTCTGATCCATTTTGGCAGTCTCTTATGATGTTACTTTGGCTTAAGTACGTGAAGAAATCTGTCTCCGTGTAGGTAATAAGTATGTTATAAAGGATAGGATAGGAGTATTTAATAATTCAGATAATTCTTCTTTGACACTCTAGCAAAATATGAGTGTAATAGTTCCTTAGAGGTGAGTTGCATCATAGACTATGAAATCGGTTAACTTTTTGTTTTCTGTTCCATTGAAGTCCATTGGTCTCTCTTGGCATTTGAATGGATTCTCTACCCAGGTGTGGTGTTCCCACTTCACGTGTTGGTCCTTAAGAAGTTCCGGTTCCCTGGGACGCCTGGGTGGCTCAGTTGGCTGGACGACTGCCTTCGGCTCAGGTCATGATCCTGGAGTCCCGGGATCGAATCCCGCATCGGGCTCCCAGCTCCGTGGAGAGCCTGCTTCTCTCTCTGACCTTCTCCTCGCTCATGCTCGCTCTCACTGTCTCTCTCTCAAGTAAATGAATAAAATCTTTAAAAAATAATTAAAAAAAAAAAAAAAAGAAGTTCCGGTTCCCTGAACTGTGTTGCTCTTGCGTTCCCTGCGTGCGTCCACAACCGTTCGCACCGGTCAGTCCTCCCGCTTGCTTTAGGAGGAAAGTTTAAAGAAAACTAAAGATTCTCGTGGTTGGACACACGTTTTCCAGATCTCCCGTATTCACTTCAAACTCCGTTTTATCACTGGAAACAGAAATGTTCCGTTGTTTCTTGAAGTAAGAAGCTCACTTCGCTCGTCCTCATGCTCTGAGTCCGCATGACCGGAGTCGCCCGGCCGTGCTTTCCCGGACACGGGGCGCGTTCCGGGGGAGAAGCTCGCGCAGCTCGCGTGTGCGCAGGCGCGAGCTGGACTCGGCCGCCCAGGGCGCGGCCCGGGTGCTGGCCGCATCCTTCCGTGCGCCTTGCGGAGTAGCCGCGCTTTTGGCTTGTGGGTCAAGACTTAACACATGAACTTTTGAGACACTGGCATGGTTCATGTCCATCAGTTCCGTTCTTCTAGTACAGCGTTCCGCTTGCCTTGATTCCTACTGAGATGCCAGTGGTCTTACTCACCATTGCTTTTACAGCATTGGGACAAACGTCCGCGTGGTAAAGACGGCGTGTAACGCCTCAGTGAAACCAGTATAGCAGTGGCCGCATGGTACTTAGCGGTAAGACGGTCTTTGCCCCTTGGGTCCCCCGCATTCACAGAACATTGAGAACTGCTCGGCTGGAGTCGGTCAGTGATGGGGTGAATACCCAGGTAACAAGGAGGTCAGCTTCCTGCGAGAAGCAAGTTTACTAAAGGGCAGAAAGGTCAGAGAGTGAGGAAGCCGCAGCGTCCTCTTCAACGTAGAAAGGGGCTTTTGACTTTTACGAGCAGTACTTCTTGGGGGGGTTAACATCACAAATTTGAATGTAGATACTCTTGAGTTATTTAAATTCAGGGACTCCTATCTTAGAAAATCTTACTTCCCGTTTTTACAGACAGTCTCATAGTATGTATAATAATGTTGGAGAACAGCTGCCAGATGCTGTAGTTAATAATTTTAATAGTCCAACAATTGTTAGTTTTAGTTGGCTTCATAATGACCGGTGTATTTTTTGGTAGTAAGTTTGCCATGTTCATTGTTCTATGTAGGCTGCTCTCAAAACATCCCCTCAGCCTTTACCACCTGGAGCACAATGGAATAGAGAGTAGCTAAAATGAAAAATTGGTGACAGAAAAGTTCCTAAAATTAAAAATTAAATGTTTATTTTTTCTAGTCAGTGCGTATTAGATCTTGTGGCTGTTTGACCCTTTGTATAAATAGATCCTGAAATTGATAGTATTTCTTTGTTTCAGGAAAGTATCTGAGGCAAAAGAGAATTGACTTCCAGCTCCCCTATGACATCCTTTGGCAGTGGAAGCACAACCAGGTACCGGGCCGGCCTCCTCTCTCAGGTTTCCTTCTCCAGGGCGGGCGGGGGGGAGTGCGAGCCTCGGTCCGCCTCCGTGTTATGCTCTGTGCCCTGTGCTCTCATCTTAGGAAGTATCGAGACTGTCCCTGTGAAGGTTAGAGACGAAGAAAAATGAATTTGCATCCATATCTAATGTGGCCTCTTTGCCTTTACTCATACTTCAGAATAGCAGTGAGTGTCTGCTTTCCTGGGCAACTTCTGTTTCTGGTCTGCACTTCCTCTGTGGTAGCAGAGCTCCGTGCTGTGAGGCTCCTGTTGGATGCACATCCCAGGAGGGTTGTGACGCGCTGCCGGCAGCACTAAGAAATGTCAGGCTTTATTTGTGTTGGCTCCTTCCCATCGTTTGGAATTTATTTTTCACATACAAAAGAGACTCTCCTACCAAAGGAAACAGGAAAAATGTTTAACACGCATACGCTTTTAAAAGATCTTTATGTTGGGAACTAAAAATGGGAAGGCGCTGTTTTTCTCTGCTTCTTCCCTAATGGAAAAGTTTCCCCTGGCAATTTTTGTAGTTAGCCGTAGGCCAGGCCTCATGTTGAGAACAAGCATCAGGAAATAGAAGTTGTCATACAAAGGAGGTGAACAGCTCCTGACCTTTGCCAAAACTCCACCAAAGTTAATTTTGGAAAGCCAGAAGCAGTGGACATTCCCCTCTGCATTCTCTTCTCTTGGTGGCCTCTCTTGAATTCTAAGAGGATCAGTTTGTTAGATACCTGTCTCCGAGTTCATGACCGTGAAGGAGACCGTGCTCCGACGGTCCTGCTGAGAAACGGAGGTAGACTGCTTTGCGCGGGTCAGTCCGTCCTCTCCGAGGCTACAGTGCCGCTGTCGTCGTCCTGCCTCTTACTGGACAGCACTGGACAGCTGATCACCCCTGTCTCATACCTTCCTTTTTTCCTTGTTGTTGTTTTTTCCCCCTGAATGCCTTCTTAATTGCAATGAGACTTCCCTTTCCTGCCTTCCCTCTCCCCTGTATTCACTAAATTAATTGCCTTAATTAAAATGTGAAAAGTGTTTTTCTGGAATACCCACACTGAAAAGGCCATGGTACTCCTCTTTTTAACTTCATGTGCTAGCCAGACCATCTCAGCAAGCCCTCTGAGTGTTTTCCTTTCTTTTCATAGAGGCAAAGTGAGTCTTAATGTATCGAAAAGAGTAGCCTCGTCCTGCAGGGTGGTTTCCCCGCAGGGTGGTTTGCGTGTGCGCCCGACCACAGCGCGCACATATTCCCGGGAAGCTCTTCCACGTTCGTTCTCTTATTGAATCTGTTTCTCTCGTCCTGATCCAGTAAGTCACTTCTTATTTCAGGGTAAAAAGTGATAGCACCAAGAATTTCCCTCAAGTGTATCCAACCCAGAAAGTCTTTCTTAAAAATATTCCCATACAAGCAGAGCATGTGAATAATTTCTTATATTTTTAGTGATTGATGCTGCTGTCTGGTATTCGAAGTTAAATGCTATATCTAGATTTTTCTTTTTTTTTTCTTCTAGCTGTACAAAAAGCCAGATGTCCCACTATATAAAAAAATCCGTTCAAGTGAGTAACTTGAGAGCTATTTTTTTCTGCCTTTATATCATCAGTGTTCTTCTTAGCCTGGCACTTAAAAAATTTCCTCTATGTTCACAAGTTACTCTTTGCTGTCTTCTCTCGAGATGTCTACGTTGACGTCAAGCCCCTTTCTGGTTACGAGGCCACCACATGTAACTGTAAGAAGCCAGAGGATGACTCCGGGAAGGGCTGTGTGGACGACTGCCTCAACAGGTACTGTACTGAAGTGACTTCTCTGAAAGCATGGGCTTCAGGGTAGATGACACTTCATTTGGAGGGAAAAGTTAAGCTCTTTTATTTCCTCTCTTGAAGTTGCACAAAGCTATATAAAACCTAATTGACGTGTCTTGGGCTGGTTCGGCAAAGTACCATAGACCTGGTGGCTTAAACAGCAGAAATTTGTTTCTCACAGTTCTGGAGACTGGGAAGTCCAAGATCAAGATGCAAGTATTTGATGTCTGATGAGGACCCACATCCTGGCTTACAGACAGCCACTTTCTCCTTGTATGTTCACATGGCCTTGCCTGAGCGCATACTTATGGAGATAGAGCTTTCTGTTCCTCTTCCTGTAGGGACACTGATTCCTGCGTGCAGTTCCTGTCCTCATACCCTCAGACAAGCCAGCTGCCCTCCCAAAGGCTCTGCCTGCAAATCACCATTACACCAGGGGCCAGGGCTTAGCTGTTCATTCTGGGGAGACACAAGCATTCAGCCCACGACATAAAGTATTCAGGAAATTTTAGAAAATTTCCTAGATCTCCGTACGTGGTAGCCATAACCAGGGAGCGAGGTAGGATGGTGACGGTGAGGAGGAAGAAAGCCGTGATGTACTCCGAGGGAAGACCAGGCTGGTGAGCCACTCGCGTACGCTCACAGGTGCACAGGCGCTGACTGGGCCAGTGGCTCTGATGAAAGGTGTCCATGCTGTCGCCAGAGGGCGGGTCTGGGTCTGGCTAGTTTGGTGATCAAAACTGTGATTTTACTTTGGCGCCATTGAATTCTAAATGACATGGAGATTTCAAAATGGAAATGTCTGATGGAGACCCAAGAATGGAGATCGAATTTGTTGGGTTTTAGTTATATATGCAAATTTATAGTAAAAAAGAACCAGTGAACTTAACATCAATAATTCCTCTTCTGGATAGTTTTCCTGGCCAAAGACAACTGCTTCCCCAGCGTCTGGTCAGTTGTCCTGGGGTCTGTGGGAATCTGTGTTTTAAGGCCTCCTGTGACCGCGCACCAGCTGGAGCGTCCTGCTCACCGCGCCGTCGGCCCGTCACCGTCTTGCACACGCACGCGCAGTTGCCGGGTCACAGCTGCCGGCCTGGTCTGTGCTGTGCGCAAATTGTTCTTTACTCACAGACCTTTTATATGTATGCTTTTTTTCTTTTTCGATCTTTTTTTCTCTTTTTATATATATACACACTTTATGTGTATATGTGTATTATGTGTGTCGGTGCAGTCCACAAGCTCACCGTTGTTAGTTCTCTTACCTTCCGCAGGTTGACATGCCCAGTTCGCAGCCCCTGCGCCTCGCCATTCCGGTTATTCCCAATGTTTTCTATTCAAAATTGCGCTACTGTGAAACTGTGTGGATTCCTCTTTTTATTTTTAACCCTTAAGGTGTATCCTGAGACGAGTTATCTGTACAGACTACATGAACGTCTGTGCCATTCTTACTGCATCTCGTACTGACTGTACACGGTGTACTGACTGTGCCCAGCAGCTCTCATGACTTAGTGCAGTAATGTGCGGGATCACCACCGGGTGTGGATATACTCACGTCCCTGTAGTTCCCTCCTTTAGGCAGTCACATCTAACTTCATTTTGGGTGCTTTAATAGTTCATTGGTTTAATGTTTGGGACTATATGTCTTTAAAATTGCTTAAATTTGCATTCCTTTCTATGCTAACATTACTGTTTTTTAATATGATATTGTATTGTCTACGAAATTGCCGTGGTATAGCTGCCATCACATTGGTGAGTTCCTCTCTTTTTCCCAGTAGTCTAATGAGATAGGTAATAGTTTTATATTTTATAAATGAAGGATTTTAGAGTTTGGATAGTAAGTTGCCCATATTATATACGGCACTTTACTGATAAACAGAATTTGAACCCACGTGTGTTTGATTCAAAACTCATGTTCTTTCCAATGTATATACTGTTTATTGCATAAGTCATTAGTCTTTTAACAACATAAAACTGAAATCTGAATGTCTGCATTTCCATAATTATGTTGGTCATCTTACGTCATTTTTTATATAAAGAGTTTTATTTATTTATTTGACAGAAATCACAAGGAGGCAGAGAGTAAGAGGGAAGCAGGCTCCCTGCTGAGCAGGGAGCCCAATGCAGGGCTCGATCCCAGGACCCTGAGACCATGACCTGAGCTAAAAGCAGAGGCTTTACCTGTGGAGCCACCCAGGCACCCCTGTGTTGCCTTTCTTTAAAAAAAAAGTCAAATATGGTGCTGCCAACTTTGTGAGACTAGAAACCCTACATCCCTACAGACTCATGCATCTAATGAAAGAAGGGGAATGCACAAATACCTAAGAAAAATGAAAATATATTATTCAGTGGATGCTTCCATATATATTTAAAAGTAACCCACACAAAAATTTAGTTAAATGAAAGACCTGAAATGTCTTTCCTGTCTTAGTAGTCAAGGCATTGTAAATATTTGTGGGGAAAACTCAAAGGTCTGTTAAGATTCAGGTTTATGTCTATGTAAGGCTCATGTAGCCCAAAGGAAACTGAATTCAGGATGGTCTTAAAAACAAGTAATGGGTTTTTATAAAATATTTTTAGAACATGGCCTCCTCTCTTCTAAACACTTAGGAATCATCAGCATTGTTTATAAATTCTGTAAGACCTTTCCTGCTTAATACTTGTGTCTGTAGGGGCGCCTGGGTGGCTCAGTAGGTTACAGCCTCTGCCTTCGGCTCGGTCATCTCAGGGTCCTGGGATCAAGCCCCCCATCGGGCTCTCGGCTCGGCAGGGAGCCTGCTTCCCCCTCTATCTCTGCCTGCCTCTCTGCCTACTTGTGATGTCTCTGTGTCAAATAAATAGATAAAATCTTTAAAAAGAAAAAGAAAAAAACCTTGTGTCTGTACACCATCCATATTGAACCCATTACTGCTCCAGAACATTCCACGTTCCCTAGAGCAGAGTCTCATAATTCATTTCAAGCTGCTTTTCAACCCCGTGTCCATTTGTTCACAACACGTAGAGAGCCCACCCTCTCAGCGCTCACAACAACAAACATGTTGTATAACAAAGCCAAATACTTAAGGGGAGATAAAGCGGTATTGCCCAGGAAGCCTTGTAATGCCACTGGAAGTGCTGACTCCTGAGTTTACAAGACACAGACTGAACCTCAGGGTCCCTGGCTAACCCGTGGGGGCCCTGTGTGAGCGCCTTTGCGGAGTACAGTTTACTTCCGCTTGTCCCCACAGGGAGCATCTCCAGGACCCTTCACCTTTTGCTACAGAAGAGCAGGAGGCCTTCAAGTTCTTGGTCCCCAAAAGCAGGGAGGGTCCTCTCCCATGCGTCCAAGGCCCACTCCTTCCTGACCTGGCACGATTTCTAGCAGGACGATTTTTCATGTGAAAACCGGTCTCTACTCAATGGGAGATGGCCTGACCTCCGTAGCTATTAAGTCAGTCTCACTAGTACACTTGCTAGTGACTCTTAAACATTAAATCTCACCAGGTGAGGGAAAGAGCTTTCTAATCTAGGTCTGCATCGGGAAGGAGAATTCTCTCGTCTTACAGTGAACGGCATTCTGTAGCTAAAGTGAATGGCATTGTAGTAGCCGGCCGGCTAGCTCTGGGCTCGAGCCTGCCGCTGCTGAAGTTAACGGCAGCTTGTGCTGGAATCAGCGCCGACGGGTCATGGTCTGCAGCACGTGCTTTCACATTGTGATCCGTTTGCAGTTTTGTTTTCCAGACACGATAACTAGAATATGTTCTATTTTTTACATAAAGGGCTTATCTTTTTTTTGTTTTTGTGGGGTTTTTTTGAAGATTTTGTTTGTTTGAGAGAGACAGAGATAGCGAGAGAGAACACAAGTTGGGACAAGAGAGGGAAGCAGGCTCCTCGAGGGAGCCCGATGCGGGGCTCCATCCCAAGACCCTGGGATCATGACCTGGGGCTAAAGCAGCTGCTTAACTGACTGAGCCACCCAGGCAACCCCAAGGGCTTATCTTGATAATTGAAACAAATGGAATATGTTTCAGTGCCTTCAATGGAAACCACAGATTTTCAACAACCTCTAAATGAGTGTTCTCCAAAAGAAATTTTTAAAAATTGATTTTAAAATCTCTTTCATCTCAGCACTCTGTTACATTGTAGTTCTTTTATCCACATAAAGCTTATTGTTTTGTGTGTTTTAAGGTGTGATGAAAATTCAGGTGGGGTATTGTGAAGAGGGGGTTACAGTTGAAACTATGAGCATGAACAAGCCTTCCTCTTTTTTTTGTATTTAAATCCAATTAATTAAATGTAGTGTCTTACTAGTTTCAGAGGCAGAGTTCAGTGACTCGTCGGCTGCATGTCACACCCGGTGCCCATGACGTCTTTCATGGCCGTCACCCAGTTACCCCAGCCCCCCATCCTCTGCGAATGAGCCTTCTAAAGATAGGAGGAGCAGGAATGTGCCATGGGAGGGAGACAGGGAAAAAGGATTTCTGGAATTTTTCCAAAAAAAAGAATTCGTTATTGGAAAGGTGGGAAATCCGTTATCACAGAAGATGGAGGAGGAAAGCATTTTGAGGCTCAGTGGGTGTCAGTCGCGTTCACGGAGCAAAGAATTCACTCGAAGAATGAAAAAAGGTAGCGAATTTGGCCGTAATGTAGTGTCTTTCTCACAAGTTCAGCTTAGAGTCTTGAATTAAATAGTCTGGTGGTCGGAGTTTTCTCTGCTTCACTGCTTATATATGTGATCTCACACTGTTTCCTGACCTCTAGAAAAGGATAATGTTTATTTGAAGAATGGCTGTGAAAGTACTTTATATTATAAAATGTTAAATGCTTTCTCAACACGATTTGTAAGTTACGATGTGGATGTGTGTGTGTCACATGAACTATCATGTGATACTCTGATCTGCCACCTCATTCTTGATCTCCTTTGTTTTAATCATGTTCAGCAGCCTTACTATGATTCCAAACCAAACACCAAAACTAAATGGCTTCTCTGAAAGATTGAGAAATACAAAAAAAGGAAAGCAGTTAGAAGACGTGTGCATACCAACTTTTCTCTCCTCTATTGAGAGGTTTTTGCTTGTTAATTTGCTAGAGGTTGTAAGTTCAGCTAGTACAGAGATTGGAAATGTTTCCAGTATGGAGATGTCATTTACACTAATGAAATGTAAATTTTTTTTTTTTTTAAGATTTTATTTATTTATTTGACAGAGACACAGCAAGAGAGGGAACACAAGCAGGGGGAGTGGGAGAGGGAGAAGCAGGCTTCCCGAGCAGAGCAGGGAGCCCGTTGCAGGACTTGATCCCAGGACCCTGGGATCATGATCTGAGCTAAAGGCAGACGCTTAATGACTGAGCCACCCAGGCACCCCCATGAAATTTAAAATTCTTATAAAACAACAACGGTGCAGGGGCACCTGGATGGCTTACTTAGGCTAAGTATCTGCCTTCAGCTCGGGTCACGATCCTAGGATTCTGGGATGGAGTCCCACATCGGGCTCCCTGCTCAGCAGAGGGTCTGCTGCTCCCTCTGCTCCTCCTGTCCTCCACTCATGCTCTCTCTCTCAAGTAAATAAAATAAAATTGTTAATATTTTGAGAGAGCAAGAAAGAGAAAGAAAGCACAAGCAGGGGGAGTGGCAGAGGCAGAGGGAGAAGCAGGCTCCCCACTGAGCACCACGCCTGATGCAGGACTCAATCCTAGGACCCCGGGATCATGACCTGAGCCGAAGACAGATGCTTAACCAACAGAGACACCCAGGTACCCCTCAAATAAATAAAATCTTCAAAAAAAAAAAAAAAAAGTAGGGGCGCCTGGGTGGCTCAGCGGGTTAAAACCTCTGCTTCAGCTCAGGTCATGATCTCAGGGTCCTGGGATTGAGCCCCGCATCGGGCTCTCTGCTCAGCGGGGAGCCTGCTTCCCCCCACCACCTGCCTCTGCCTATTTGTGATCTCAGTCAAATAAATAAAATCTTCTTTTAAAAATGTACTAAAATGTATACTTAAAAAAGTATTAATTCCTCTGTGGGTTATAGTTTTATTTTTAGCACAGAGCTAAATAGGATAGTGTTTACCCAGGATGCTTAGTGGGCAGTTAGCTTAATAATGTATTCAGCACTTGGAAATTTTCAGTATTATTCAGTAATATTCAGTATAACTTCACTTGGAAATGTTCAGTATTACAAAGTTTTGAAGTTGTGTACTCTTCGTCCTTGTGAACTTTGTTAACCCATCCAACCTTGATAAAATAAAAATTTAATGTATTTTAAAAGTTCCTATAAAACAAAAATGGGTTCATGAAGGCATATATAATATTAATTGGCATACAATTATCTCTTTTCTTTCTAGAATGATCTTTGCCGAGTGTTCCCCCAACACTTGCCCCTGTGGTGAGCAGTGCTGTAACCAGAGGATACAGAGGCATGAGTGGGTGCAGTGTCTAGAACGATTTCGAGCTGAGGAAAAAGGTTGGGGAATAAGAACCAAAGAACCCCTGAAAGCTGGGCAGTTCATCATCGAATACCTAGGGGAGGTTGTCAGCGAACAGGAGTTCAGGTACAGTGATGAATGATGATACTGCAGTAAAACGGCAAAGGTACCAGATTGGAGTATAAAGTGGAAGGTTTCAAGTTTCCTTTGAACTTAATCATTAATTGACTTTCACTTCTTCCTCTCCTCTTTAGGAACAGGATGATCGAGCAGTATCATAATCACAGTGACCACTACTGCCTGAACCTGGATAGTGGGATGGTGATCGACAGCTACCGGATGGGCAATGAGGCCCGGTTCATCAACCACAGCTGCGACCCAAACTGTGAAATGCAGAAATGGTAAGGAAGCAGGGGAAGGTGAAGTCACAAATCCTAAGAGAGCAGAAGGCATTGAGGGTATCAAGAGATGAGTCTGCCTTCAGGGTGAGTCCGCTTTCACAGCACCTCAGGTGACTCCCCCCAGGCAGAGTTGGCTGCTGCTCTTTCTTCTCTTCATCTTAACTCCTCCCAGAAGAACATAGCAGCATATATGATGTTATAATAACAGTAATACCTCAGACTTAGCAACTGCTCACTGTGTGCCCGGCTCTGTGTTACATGTTCATCTCCTGTGAGGTCACTCAGCATATTTATTACATGCCCACTGGCTTTGTCACAGTGAGAGACAATAATAAGTAAAATAGATAAGAGTCTAACTGAAAAGCAGAAAATTACATCTAAAAAAAATTGAAAAGGGGCATCTGGGTGGCTCAGTGGGATAAGGCCTCTGCCTTTGGCTCAGGTCATGATCTCAGGGTCCTGGGATCGAGCCCCACATTGGGCTCTCTGCTCAATGGGGAGCCTGCTTCCCTCTCTCCCTCTGTCTTCCTCTATGCCTACTTGTGAGCTCTGTCAAATAAATAAAATCTTAAAAATATAAAAACTAAAAGCAGTTGAAAAAAGATAATAGAAGATTCTGGAAAGATGGTGGAGTAGGAAGCATCAGGAGTCTTATCTCCCCTTAGATATTTACACTGGCAGAATCTGGCTGATGGAACAATTTTGGAGTCTGTTGAAGGCTTGCAACCACTGGGGGAGGCCCGAGATGGTAAATTGCCTTCCTTTTAGTCAGTTCAGTCAACTTCAACTGTTAGAACAGTAGCAACTCCCATGCCTACCCCCAGCCACATGGACGGTAGCTCTGCATGAATTCCAGCAGCTTGCACACAGATTGCAGATGCTAGGATGGCTAAGGAAGACCCTGTCCTCCAAAAACGGTGAGTCTGGGCTCTGATTGCTGCTTCTGATCACAGAGGTGCGGACAAAGATGAGCAACCATTGTGGTGGCCCCTCCCACCGTTGTAGAAAGCTCCTCTCCTGCCACATGAAGTGACTTCCAGGAGACTTGAAGAGCCAGGGCCCTATTTTCTCCCCTTCATTTTTCACTTTTATTTTTTTTTTTTTTTTCCTTTTGGGGGCCAGATATTAAAGATTAGGGCATGTGAGCCTTGGGGAAGTTGGGAGAACCTTATTTCTAGACATACCACATTATTAGGTCCAAATTTGCAGTATTCAAGAAAAAGTCACATGGAATACAAAGAAACAGAAAACTGTGGCCCATTCAAAAAAATACAATCCAAAACAATCTGTCCCTAAAAAAAGACTCAGTGGCAAATACGTTAGACAAAGATTTTATAAAACACAAATCTCCAAAGGTGCTCAAAGAACTAAGGGACAGTATGGAGAAATTCATGACAATAATGTGTGAGCAAAATGGAAATATCAGTAAAGAGATAGAGAGCAGAAGGCATTGATAGTCTAAAAAATACCATAATTGAAATGAAAAGTTCACAAGAGGGAATCAGAGGCAGATTTGAGCAGACTGAAGAAAGAAGCCATGAACTTCAAGATAAGACAATGGAAATCCTCAAGTCTGAGGAAAGGAAAGAAAAACCTTGAAGGAAAGGGAACTGACCCTAAGGGACCTCTGGGACACCATCCAGCAGACCAACATACGCATCGTTGGTGTCTGAGAAGGACCAAAGAGAAAGAGGCAGAGTGTTTGAAGAAATATTGGTTGAAAACTTCCTCAGCTTGATGGAAGCGGTGAACATGAATAAGCACGAAGCTCACTGAACTCCAAGCGAGGTGAACTCAGAGACACACAGCAGGAAACACAATCAGACTTCCCAGTGATAAAGAGCAGATCTTGAAAGCGGCATTAGACAAGCAAGTCATCACATACAGTAACATTACGTGCAGATTTCTTAACCAGAAATTTTGGAGGCCTGGGGTGCCTGGCTGGTTCAGTCAGTGGAGCCTGTGACTCTTTTTTTTTTTTTTTTTTTTTTTTTTTAATATGGAACGCTTCACGAATTTGCGTGTCATCCTTGCGCAGGGGCCATGCTAATCTTCTCTGTATCGTTCCAATTTTAGTATATGTGCTGCGGAGCCTGTGACTCTTGATCTCGGGCTTATGGATTCAAGCTCCATGTGGGATACACGGATTACTTAAAAGTAAAATCTTGAGGGTGCCTGCATGGCTCAGATGGTTAATAAAGGAAGAGGCATTTCACTCCCTGATTTCAAACTGTATTACGAAACTAATAATCAAAACAGTATAGTGTTGGCCTAAAAATGATATGAATTGAACAGAGAGCTCAGAAATAAACACATGCTTGTATAATCATTTAATTCACATCAAAGGAGCCACGAATATATCATACAGAACAAGAAGTCTACTCAATAAATTGTGTTGGGAAAATGGACCCCTGTCTACACCATACACAAAAATCAAGCCAAGATGTATTAAGGACTTAAAAGTAGCACCTGAAATCATAAAATTCCTAGAAGAAACCATAGGGGTAAGCTCCTTGACATCATTCTTGGTGAAGACTTTCCGGGGTTGACACCAGAAGCAAAGGGCAACAAAAGCGGAACTAAGCAGGTAGGATGACATCAGACTATAAAGTTCCTGTGCAGCAAAGGAAAATATCAACAAAATAAGGCAACCCACAGAACGGGAGAAAATATTTGCAATTCATATATCTGATAAGGGGTGATACATGAAATAAAGAATTCCTGCAATTCATAGCAGCAAAGCACATCACAACCGAGTCTACAGTAATACTGAAGATTTTTTTTTTTTAAGATTTTATTTATTTATTTGACGAGAGAGAGAGATCACAAGTAGGCAGAGAGGCAGGCAGAGAGAGAGAGGGAAGCAGGCTCCCCACCAAGCAGAGAGCCCAATGTGGGGCTCAATCCCAGGACCCTGATATCAGAAATAAATTCAGCAGTTACAGGGTACAAAAAGTCAACACACAAAAATCAGTTGCCTTTCCATACACAGGGAACAGAAGGAAATTACAAAACCATTTCCATTTACAGCGGTACTCAAAAGAACAAGATACTCAGAAATCAACCAATGAGGTGAGAGAATTGTACCATGAAAACTACAAAACGTTGCTGAGGGAAAGTTAAAGAAGGGACACCTGGGTGGCTTAGTTCAGTGCCTTCAGATCAGGTCATGCTCTCAGGGTCCTGGGATCAAGTCCCGCATCGGGCTCCCTGCTCAGCGGGGAGCTGCTTCTCCCTCTCTCTCTCCCCCTGCTCTTTCTCTTTTTCTCTCTCTATGAAATAAAATCTTTTTTAAAAAAGATAATCAGATTGAACAGCTTTCTATTTTTGTAAATTTTTTAACTTTAAGTATTACATAAAGACACAGATTTTAAGTGTCAGTTACCATCCGTTTTTACAAATGTACACACCCATACAGCCCACATCCTACCAACATAACACTTCCATTGTTTCAGGCTTAGAATCTTGCCACCTCAAAGGCAAGCAGTGATGTGGTTTCTGTCACCAGATCTGTTTTCCTGTTGCAGAGCAGCATGTCTGTGTAATCTGCTGTCTGGCTTCTTTCACATAGCAGGTTCTTACAGTTTATCTGTGTTGTTGATTTGTTGATGTTTTTTCTGGACTAATGTTCCTTTGTATAAATTCACCACAGTTTGTCCGTTTTCTTGAACTTCTTTTTGGAGAGTTAAATAAAATGAACAAATTCCTTGAGAAAGCACAACTTACAAAATGGCACAAGGAGAGAGAAAAAGTCTGAATGTCTGCCAGTGAAGCTGAATGTATAATTAACAGCTTCTGACAAAAGAAGCTCCATGCTCAGATATCTTCACTGATAATTCTTCTGTATACTTAAAGAAGAAACAATGGCTATACTACCAATATCACATAAACTCTTCCATTTTTTTTTTAAGATTTCATTTATTTATCTTGACAGACAGAAATCACAAGTAGGCAGAGAGGCAAGCACAGAGAGATGGGGAGGCAGGCTCCCCACCAAGCAGAGAGCCTGGGATCACGACCTGAGCGGAAGGCAGAGGCTTTAACCCACTCAGCCACCAGGTGCCCCAAACTCTTCCATTTCTTAAGGCTAGTATAACCTTCGTCAGAAACCTAACAGCATCGTTAAGAGAAATAAGAAATCCGGGTGAAGATCTCCCATGAACATAGACATAGAAATCCTGATTAAAATATTAGCAAATGGGGCGCCTGGGTGACTCAATGGGTTAAGCCTCTGCCTTCGGCTCAGGTCATGGTCTCAGGGTCCTGGGATCAAGACCCACATCAGGCTCTCTGCTCAGTGGGGAACTTGCTTCCTCCTCTCTCTCTGCCTGCCTCTCTGCCTACTTGTGATCTCTGCCAAATAAATAAAATCTTAGGAAAAAAAAATTAGCAAATCAGCTCTAGCAATATGTAGGATTAATACATCATGACCACATGGGGTTTACTCCAGGAATGGTTGGTTGGTTTAACATTCATAATCAATGTAACTTACTGCATTAATGGAATAAAGACAAAAAATCATTTATCATCTCAGTGGGGGTAATAGAAAATAGAAAAAGCATTTGATAAAATTCAGTAGTGTTTACAGGGGTACCTGGCTGGCTCAGTGTACTGTTGGAGCACACAACCCTTGATCTTGGGGTTGAACTTTTTTTTTTTCTTTTAAGACTTTATTTATTTATTTATTTATTTAGAGCAAGCACGTGAACAGGGAAGAACAGAAGAGAGACAAGCAGACTCCCTGCTGAGCACAGAGCCCAACATGGGGGCTAACCCCCCCCCCAAGAAAGTAGCACTGGCTGTAAAGGAACGATAATATTAAAAATTTCATGAAAAGATAGTATTAAGAGAGTTAAAAAGCTAAGCCATACGCTGGGGAGAAGATATTTACAATATTTATCTGACAAAGAACTTTATAAATCCAGAATCTACAAATAAATAGGAAAGCCCAATTTTTAAAATAGTTCAAAGAATAGGCACAGTGAAAAGACTGAACAGTGTTCAGACCAGAGAGAACTGGATGGCTCAGTTAAGTGTTGGACTTTAGCTCAGGTCATGATCTCAGGATCGAGTCCCGTGACCATCTCTGTCCTCAGTGGGGAGCCTGGCTCACCCTTTCCCTCTCCCTCTATCACTCCTGCTCCCTCCCTCTCGAATAAAATCCTTTTAAAAAACAGTCAATACACATAAAATAGGTGTTTAATATCTTTAACCATCCAAGAGAAATACTAACCTGTGTTGGAACACGACATGTTCCGCCACAATGGCTACAGAGACAGAGATTGCCGAGCACGCATTCTGACACGAGTGCTTGTAGGTGCTGGTGGGCGTGTGTGCGGGTGTAGAACCACGGCCAGAGAAAGCTTGCCCATACCTGTCTTGGCTAAACATGGCCCGTAGCTCCATGGCCACACTCCCGAGTATGTCCCCAGCAGAAGTGAGCGCTCACCTTCAAAGGCGTGTGCAGGAACACCCACAGAAACATCTTCATAACAGCTGAGAACTACGGGCGGTCCGGATACTTACCCGTAAGACAGGAGTCCAAGTGGTGCTGTTCACACAGAGTAGAGCTGATCGCAGCCATAGTAACACCGAGTGGGGGAACGAAGCTTGTGGTTGTGTCTCCTCCAGTGAATTACTCTGTATGATTCCGCTCATGTGATGTCCCAGCGACACCAGACTAGTCAGTGGCGACAGAGTCACAGCACGTCCTGTGTGGGGAACACACTAGCTGGGAAAGAAAGGTTTCTGGGAGGTTGCACAGGTGTAAAGACAACTAGAAGTCGGCAAGCGAACTGTACATCTAGGAGTTGTGTGTTCTACGCCATGTAAGACCCCCCAGGGGCACCTGGACAGCTCATTTGGTTACGTTCCTGATTCTTGATTTCTGGCCCAGGGCATGATCTCAGGGTTGTAAGATCAAGGCCTGTTTCGGGCTCTGCGCTGCACGGAGTCGGCTTGGGAGCCTGCACCTCTCCCTCTGTCCTCCTCCGGTCTCCTCCCGCCTCTCCTCTGCCCTCCCCTCCCATTCTCTCCTCCTCTCTTCCTCTCTCTGAAAACAAATAAGAATCCACAAACATTTTTTTAAGTTAATTTATTTCATTTAGTAATCTCTACACCCAACATGGGACTTGAACTTACAGCCTCGAGATCAGGTGCAACATGCTCTTCCGACTAAGCCAGCCGGGCGTCCCACCAGTCCCCCCAGGTTTTTAAAACAGTACAGTGTATAATCAGATTTGTAATGTCATGGTGTAGACCAAGGGTCCGCAGACTTTTGGGGTGTGCCGGTAAAAATTTACAAAGACGTGGGTGGGGTTTGCTGTAGTTTGCCAACCACTAGCGTAGACTAAAAATGCTTTCTGAATGGGCGGGGGGAACCTGAATATATTAGAGAAATTTCCATTTCATAAGGATAGGATCCAAGCTAAACCTTAGTGTTTCTGACATTGGCAGGGAGGCAGCAGTGAAGCAAGAGAAGAAAATCTGTGGCATCAGACAGCCCGCATTTGAGTCCCCTGGTTTGAATGCAGCTTCCTTGCTGTGTGACTGAATGAACTGTCTAAGCCACAAATACTTCCTGTATAAAATAGGGATCAAAGTACCCGTCTCATCGGCATAGAAGACAGACACTGAAAGTACAGACACTGGCCAGGAAACCCCAAGTAATTGGACAGATAAGCAAAGGCACATTTGAAATCAGCATACCATTTCAGGCAGGGTATTCCTGAACTCTGCCTTTGGGGCGCCTGGAGGGCTCAGCTGGCTAAGCAGCTGCCTTCGGCTCAGGTCATGATCCCTTGGTCCTGGGATGGAGCCCCAAGTTTGGTTCCCTGCTCAGCATGGAGTCTGCTTCTCCCTCTCCCACTGCCCCTGCCACCTGCTCATGCACACACCCTCTGTCTTTCAAATAAATAATAAAATCTTAAAAAAAAAAAAAAAAAGAATCTCTGCCTTTAACCCCCTCCTGCTCCGTAGGTCTGTCAATGGCGTGTACCGGATCGGACTGTATGCTCTGAAAGACGTGCCAGCTGGTACCGAGCTCACTTATGATTACAACTTCCATTCCTTTAATGTGGAAAAACAGGTAAGCATAAGCCGTTCGGGAGGGAGCTGGGACTTTGCCACCGCACCAGGCACACCACAGGCCTTCTTGAACGTTACTGTGTACAGCCGATGAGAAGTACGCTGGAGAAGGCGGGTTCCAGCCCACTTTCCTAGGGCGCCGGCTCAGAACTCTGTAGAAAGAGACTCTCTGTAGTGTTGGGTTTTGGTCAGTTCTTAGCCGGCCTAGTGAAGAAGTTTTCCCAAAGTTGAATCTTCCCTTTCCATGGAAACACATTTATATTTATTTTACTCTCAGTCGCTTTACCTCTGCCTAAAAACTTCTTGACTGAAACTGTCAGGCGTCCAGACGCTCGGGCGCGCTGTTGGAACTCGGCAGTGAGGCTGCAGGCTGAAAGCACGACTCTCTTTCCTTTCAAAGCAACTGTGTAAGTGTGGCTTCGAGAAATGTCGGGGAATCATCGGGGGCAAGAGTCAGCGCGTGAACGGACTCACCAGCAGTAAAAGCAGTCAGCCCGTGGCTACGCATAAGAAGTCCGGACGGTCGAAAGAGAAGAGGAAGTCAAAGCACAAGCTGAAGAAGAGGGTGAGTAACAGCCTCATTCCTGGCTTTCCCGGCACTGCCGCCCGGGCACTGCTGCCCGGGTGCAGAGAGAAGGCGGCCCTGGAGGCTGGTCTTAAAGCCGTCCCAGTGCCCTTCAAGGGGGTTCCCGCTTGATCCTTTCTTTCCTGCAATCCGGTCCCTGTGTTTTCCAGAGAGGCCACCTCTCCGAAGCACCCAGTGAAAACATGAACACTCCAGCGAGCTCGGCCCCGCAGATTCAGATGAAGCCGATGTCTAATCGCGAGAGGTAAAAAGGAGGTTTTCTTGCCTTTGTAAGATTTGCTCGTCACTTAAAATCATTAAACATCCGTAAGGTTGAGTCGTTTCTCAGGAGGTCATTAGCCAGGAATCGGGATATGTAAATCTGGATGGGGGGTGGATACGTGTTTGTTTTCCCCAATTTCTAACTGAAATTTAGCATTTCCTTCAAATATGATCATAGGCAAAAAGAGTGTGTGTGTGTGTGTGTGTGTGTGTGTGTGTGTGTGTAGTATTTGCAGTTTCCATGATTTTATCACCAATGTTCACAGAATATCACGTGATTTCTACCTTGAAATTACTGTTGTTAAACCTACCACTAGCCACTAGAACATGTCATGTGTTAAAAAAAATCAGTGTTTACTTCTGTGTCACAATTTTGGGGTTTTTTTAATCTTGTGAAAACAATTTCAGTGTATTGGATTTCCTTTTAACCCTGTGTATTAAAAATTAAAATTTTTAAATTTAAATTTTTTTTAATACTTTAAAACTTGGTTCAGGGAAGGATGACACAGGCTTCATCAGACTGCCAGATTCCCTGCTTTGTTGGTAAATTATTAGAGCAGTAAACAGGGTCTGTAGTGACCATATTCGCTCTTCCCTGTACTCGGGTAAGATTCGTCCTTGTCAGGAGTGAGCGAAGTAAATATGCATGTGCTGAGCTCCCGGGTCCTAGGACACACCCTCCATCTTCCCTGGCCTGCTCCAGTATCTTAGAAAGTTCGTCAGCATTTGTAACTTCACTGTGATCTTGGCCCCTTTTGTCCCATATCACTTGAGTCATAGAAGTTTTAAACTGGAGGAAAACAGAGATGATCTAGTCCAGCGGGTTCTGCTCCGGCTGCGTATTCGCCGGGAGCGGTCAGCGCCTCCCGCCGGCCAGGCTGCTCCGCACATCTCTGACCTGGAACTTTCAGAGGTGGGACCGAAGCTTTAGTAGTCTATAAAGCTCCCCTGATGATTTCAGTGTGACCAGGTCAGGAACTATAAAATTGGTCGAAGTTTAGTTTAGTGAAGCCACGGTTTGAGACTTACCCAGTGTCCCATCTGTCTATGTGTGCACTGGAGTGGGGATCAAATTGTGGAGTCACCACATTGTGTGGGGTCCTTGAAGACAGACGTAACTTACCATAAGCTCACAGGTCTGCGTGGGGCACTGCATTACACAGGGTTTGCCCACGCCATACCTGTCTCACATGTCTCGGCCTTGATCTGCCAGTCCAGTCCTCCTTCTTACAGCTAGTCCTCAGCCCACGCTTCGTCTGGGCGACTTCAGTGAGAATTCGCGTACGTACTCGATAAATCGCAGCCTTCGAGTCAGGCTGTTTCACTTGCTAGAGTTTCTGAGGCTTTTAAGTGGTATTTGCCAGATGCTTACAAATAGTGCAGGGGAGTCTTTATGTTATATGGAGAAAAAAAAAATGCAAAACTGAATTGTTTTCCCATATATAATATATAATTATTTTATAATAGGTGGATTAACTGATAATTATTGATTTATATCATCGTAACAGTGGTTCTGGGGCACCTGACTGGCTCAGCCAGTAGAGTGTGCAACTCTTGATCTCTGGGTTGTAATTGCAAGCCCCACATTGGGTGTTGAGATGACTTAAAAATAAAATCTTCAGGGCGCCTGGGTGGCTCAGTCAGTCAAGCCTCTGCCTTCAGCTCAGGTCATGATCCCAGAGTCCTGGGATCGAGCCCCATGTTGGGTTCTTTGCTCAGAGGGGCATCTGCTTCTCCCTTTGCCTGCCGCTCCCACTGCTTGTACACACGTTCGTGCGCGCGTTCTCTCTCTCTCTCAAGTAAAATCTTTTTTAAAAAGTGGTTTATATAGAGTGGGCATATAATAAATACTATTGAATTAATGAATAAAAGACCTTCCTTCCTTCTAGGAACTTTGTGTTAAAGCATCATGTATTCTTGGTCCGAAACTGGGAGAAGATTCGGCAGAAACAAGAGGAAGTCAAGCACACCAGCGACAACCTCCACTCTGCGTCGCTCTACAGCCGCTGGAACGGCATCTGCCGAGATGACGGGAACATCAAGTCCGGTACGGCTGGAAACAAGTGCACCTGTTGGTTCCGTAGTATTGTCTCCCACTGGTTATTTTAGTTGCTTTCATTCTATTCAAGGATTCTTTTTACTCTGGACCAAAAAAGCTAAGATCCCAGCATACAGGCATCATTCAGCTGCTCAGTTTCCTAGTCAGTGCTCGAGGGAGTAGGAAGAATCCCCTTCACCAGCTTTCCAAACACCACCTGTAGCCCGAAGCGTCCATTCACGCGATCGGTAGTGGGCCCCCCGCGCCCCTTCCTACCTGGACTGTGACTTGCATATGGCTAAATCGTGACGCTGCACGCGGGAGAAAATGACAGCAGCGTAAATTTGAAGACTTCTTTCCCCCCACGTTCAGATGAGCACCGTGCGCACAGACCTCCAGATTGCTGTTCTCTGAGCTTCTTGAGTGAATAATGTAACCGCTTTCCTGAGTTCAGATCTGTTGTCCACTGGCCTGTCCAAGCGTCTTTTCTAAGCCAATAGAGTTCAAGAGTGCTCGCTCCTCGTTGAGCCTTTCCTCCCCCTCACGAAGTAGAAGCGTTGTGCGTGGTGTATGAGGGGAGCTGCTTGCTCTGTGCGAACTTGGTCAATGGGGAAATTTGCCTCCAGTCCTGTCAGTAACTTGACTGGCACGAAGTCTCCGAACTTACACCCCAGTTAGGTCCAGTCTCCTGTAATAACAGGTACTTCCGGAGTCTGGTACAGGTCCTGGTACAGGTCCTGGTACAGGGCTTGCGCTCAATGCATGACAAACAGTCCCTCGTTTAATCTGCACGATACCTCCTGAGGGGAGCACTACCGTTATTTCCCCTTTGCAGCCCAGAAGCTGAGACAGAGAGCCTGAGGAACTTGCCCGAGATCACGAGCTAGGAAGTAGCGAAGCCAGAATTCAAACACAGACTCATTTTGGGGCGCAGGCTGGCAGCCGCTGTACTGCCCAGCGTTGGGTCAGAGATCGGGCACCTCGAACGTGCAGCTTCAGTCTCTGTGGTAAACTCCAGCGTTTCCACAGATTTCTTGAAAGAGGAGAGAGAGAACTCCACCACTAATGTGCTTCATCACTTCAGGGAGAATAGAGCAATGGCAAGAACCCGTGGGGGAGAAGGCCATGTGGCGCTCTCTTTTCCTAGAACTGATTCTCACTGTGTCCTTGCAGACGTCTTCATGACCCAGTTCTCGGCCCTACAGACAGCACGGTCGGTTCGCACAAGGCGGCTGGCAGCGGCAGAGGAAAACATTGAGGTGGCGCGGGCAGCACGCCTCGCCCAAATCTTCAAAGAGATCTGTGATGGCATCATCTCCTACAAAGGTGACCCCGCTCACCCCAGAGGCTTTCTCCTCAGCTTTTCTGTAAAAATCCTGCCACTCACCCTCACCTGAGACCCCCAAGACCAAGAACAACGGACTGACCGTTCAGGGCGAGGGGTTTAGGAGGCTTTTCTCGGTCTTTCTTTTGTCCGCATAGAATGCATAGGACTGGTTTTACTCTTGGGGAAGTGTTGATAGAATCTAAATCCTTTGGGGGCACCTGGGGTGCTCAGTAGATTAAGCCTCTTTCTTCCGCTCAGATCGTGGTCTCAGGGTCCTGGGATCGAGCCCCACCTGGGGCTCTGCTCAGCAGGGAGCCTGCTTCCCCCTCTCTCTCTGCCTGCCTCTCCGCCTGCTTGTGATCTCTCCCTCTGTCACATAAATAAATAAAATCTTCAAAAAAAAATCTAAATCCTTTGATCTTCTATGTCAGTTTTCGGTATTTATTAGAATTTTATCAAAGTTAAGTACTGTATTTAGAAATCACGTTTTTTAGCTATAGGATAGAAAGAACAGGTCTCTGTCTTGAATGTCATTTTCCTGAATGAGGCAGTAAATTAGCAATTTAAGGAAAAGGTGTTATGAACATGTGATTTCAGTGTTTCTTAACCTTTTATTTTTTTAAGTTTTTTGTTCATTTGCTTTTGTTTTAAGTAATCTCTACACCCAGTGTGGGGCTTGAACTTAAAACCCTGAGATCAAGAGTCACATGCCCTACCGACTGAGCTTTTAAAGCATTTTCATGCAAACACCATTACCTCTCCTTTCCTCTTTCAAGATGTCTTTAGAGGATGTGATGGGGGTGATGGTGGGGAAGGAGAGTTTTCAATCTGGGGGAGGTAGTGTGGTAGTTTGTGACTTTCTGACCAGGAAATTTGGAGATGTTTAAAATGAGAGCTTTTAACAAATAACTGTAGCTTTTTGCCCTCAACTTTGCTTGCTCTCCCTCCCTCTCCCTCGATTCTGAATAATTTGGTTTCCCTTCCCTGTTCCTTTTCTGGCTACTACTTATCTCTGTATCTCAGTGGCTCTTTGCAGTTCGGTAACCTAAGGAGATAGAGAAGAAAGGGGAACCAGCCTGTCCTAACGTGGAAAGGCTTGTGGCACCTGTTCTCTTTCTATTCCAAAAAAAGTCACCCTGCCCATGGCCAGCCGGGCCCGTGTGATTTACTGTGAAGCTGCAGCCAGTCCATCGACATGTCCCCACATTCTGGGCATGAAGTAATGGGCTTTTTCCCTCACTGTTGTTAGAAAGTAAAGTAGCCTGTGAAGGTTCCCCAAAAAGTTAAAGACGGAAGGTCATGATCCCAGTCCTCGACAGACTCCCTGCTCAGCTGGGATCCGGCTTCTCCCTCTGCCTCCTGTGCTCCCCGTGCTTGCGCATTCACTCTGTCCCTGACAAATAATTTTTTTTTTTTTTAATCAAAGATGGGCACCTGAGTGGCCTACTCAGTTGAGTGTCCAGCTCTCAACTCCAGCTCACGTGGTAACATTTTGATCTCCGACTTGTGAAATCAAGCTCTGAGTCAGCCGCGTGCTCAGCACAGAGTCCCCTGGGGGTTCTCTCTCCCTCCGTCCTGCCCCCGCCCTGACCCACCTTCGTACTGACTTCCCTCGCTCTCGGATAAATAATACATCTTTTTTTTTTTAAGATTTTATTTATTTTTTTGACAGGGAAAGCATAAGCAGAGGGAGGGGCAGAGAGAGAAGGAGAAGCAGGCTCCCCACTGAGCAGGGAACCCAAGGTGGGGCTTGATCCCAGGCCCCCGGGATCATGACCTGAGCCGAAGCCACACACTCGACTGACCGAGTCACCCAGGCGCCCCAATAAATAAATCTTAGGAAGGAAGGAAACAAAAGTAAAAAATAAATAGAAACACCATACGACTCAGTAATCACATTACTGGGTATTTGCCCAAAGGAAATGAAAGTACTAATTGAAAAACATACGTGCACCCCTGTGGTTTTCACAGCATTATTTAGAATAGGCAAGAAGTAGCTTCCGTGTCCATCTGTAAATGAACAGATAAAGCAGAGGTGGTATGTGTGCAATGGAATGTTTCTTGGCCACGAAAAGGAAGGAAATCTGTCTAACATGGATAGACCCTCAGGGCATTATGTTTTGTGAAATAAGTCAGACAGGTACCATGTGATTTCACTCGTATGTGAAAATTCTTAAATACAGAGAACTGGTGGTTGCTGGAGGGGAGGGGTGAAATAAAGGGGATTAAGCAGAGACTTGCAGTCACAAAATCAGTCAGTCACAGAACGGAGTACGGCGTAGGGAGTGCAGTCCGTCATACTGGAACAGCTTCGTGTGGCAACAGACGGGGACTGCACTCCCCATGGTGCGCGTCGAGTCCCACACACGGTTGTCAGATCGTGAGGTGGTGTACCCGAAGCTAACACTGTATGTCAACTATACTTCAGTAATAAAATAGAATGTTTTGAAAGATTTTGTTTATTTTAGTGAGCGCTCGCGAGCAGGGGGAGGAGCAGGGAGCGAGAGCGCCCGGCGGGCTGCGCTGAGCTGGGGCTCATCTCCCGACCCTGAGACCCCAAGCGGAGCTGGAAGCTAGAGTCAGAGGCTTAACTGACTGAGCCACAAAGGTGCCCCAGGAAATAGAATTTTTAACAAAGAAAGTAGGTAAGGTAGCAATAGCCTCAGTTGTGGATTGTTCACATAATATAAAGTAACTGTTACAGAAGATGGATTCCAGCAAGGATTTCCAGTTCTAAATCATTCATTACCTGGAATTTATTTATTTATTTTTTTTTAAGATTTTATTTATTTATCTGACACACAGAGATCACAAGTAGGCAGAGAAGCAGGCAGAGAGAGGGGGAGGCAGGCTCCCTGCTGAGCAGAGAGCCAGATGTGGGGCTCGATCCCAGGACCCTGGGACCATGACCCCAGCCAAGGGCAGAGGCTTTAACCCACTGAGCCACCCAGGTGCCCCCATTACCTGGAATTTAATGGAACCCAAACCAACAGAATAATAGTGTGGCCGACGGTCCACGAGCAAGAACTAGAAAACTCTGGAGAAGACGTTCTCGGCTTCAGTAACGGTTGCGGAGCGGGGCGTCGCCCTCCGTCCTTCAGTCCCTCCCTGTCCCTCGCTGTTCCTGTCCCGGGTCGTCCTGAAAGCCCTCCCCTGCCTCCAAGAGCCCACGTTTCTGAAAAGTCCTGTACTTTTCATGGTTGCGCCTCAAAAAAAGCTTGGATTTTCCCCGCAAACTTCCTACGTGAGGGCTTCTGCGTTCTCCGAGAGAGTGCGCGCCGGCCTCTCCCGGTCACACCAGCCTTCTGACCCCCGCCTTCTTTTGCAGATTCTTCCCGACAAGCTCTGGCCGCCCCCCTCTTGAACCTCCCCCCAAAGAAAAAGTAAGTTCAGCAGCGTAGGAACCCGGGAGGTTTCAGTCTGCGCTCGGCCTGCCGGGTTGACACTGCTGGCTTTCGGCTGCAGGAACGCGGATTACTATGAGAAGATCCCAGAGCCGCTGGACCTGGCCACTATCGAGCGGCAGATCCTCACCGGCCATTACAAGACCGTGGAGGCCTTTGATGCTGACATGCTCAAGGTGTTCCGCAATGCTGAGGTACCTACACTGACTTCAGACGTGGATTTAAGACGTTTATTTTGAAGGAGAGGTGGGCGGGGGACGGACTAGCTGGGGGGCGGGCGCGAGGGGGTGGACCTGAAGGAAGGCCCTTGTCGTGATGAGCCCGGGGGGAGAGGCGTGCACGACGAAGCCCTGAGTGCCCCAGAAACCGGCATCACAGTATAGGTTAGGGAACTAGAATTTCAATCAAAACTTGAGGAAAGGGTGCAGTCTGTGGAGCGTCCGCCGTCGCTCAGGTCGTGATCCTGAGGTCCTGAGATGGAGCCCTGCGTTGGGCTCGCTGCCCAGCGGGGAGCCTGCTTCTCCCTCTGCCCGCTGCTCCCTCCTGCTTATGCTGTCTCCGTCGCAAATAAATAAAATATTTTTTAGAAGTAATAACTTCTTTAGAAAAATTTTTTTCTAGAGGCTTAAGATTTTTACCTTCTGTCAGCCTTTATATTTCTGGCAAAGGAAGGCAACAATTTTTTTTTTTTTTTAAGATTTTAGTTTTAAAAAGAAAGGATTTTATGTCTTTATTTGAGAGAGAGAGAGCAAGCGTTAACAGGGGCGCGGCAGGCAGAAGGAGAAGCAGGCTCTCCGCTGAGTGGGGGGCCCCGTACGGGAGTCCATCCCGGGACTCGGGAATCATGACCTGAACTGAAGGCAGAAGCTTTAACTGGCCGAACCACCCAGGCGTCCCAAAAGACAGCAATTTTTACTGAGTGCCCTTGTGTAAAGTTTAGGTTTGCTAAATATTGTGGAGTTTTTGTATATAGTAAAGACATTGATATCACTAGAAGGAAAGACTAAATTATACTCCCCAAAATGACATTTTCATAAAAACCTAATTTAGGGGTGCCTGGGTGGCACAGTCAGTTCAGTGTCTGACTCTGGTTTCATCTCAGGTTGTGATCTCAGGGTCCCCAGGCCCACCTTGGGGCCCGTGCGTGGGCGCGCACCCACATTCTCTCACTCTCTCTAGTTGAATAGATAAATCTGGGGGGGGGAACAACCTAATTTAGTTTTGAATCTTTCACACACTTAAGTCATAGCTGTAGTTTCTGTCCTCAAGGCAGTAAATACACGTAAAGACGCAGAATTGTGTAGAGTAAGAAGAAATAAATCTGAAGGATGGAACTGGGGTTTAGGCTAATGGGTGGTAGATTACACTGGTGAGAAGGTGACCTTGAACCTAAAAGAGGAGATAGAATATTGTATGGAACATGGAGAAGACGTTTTTCAGTGATTTTGAAATCGTTGGAGAGGAATGAGACTAAAGGGGCTACAAGATAACAGGAGAATTGAGGTGAGGACCTGGGGACAGAAACAAGCAGAGTGGACAAGTAGGAGAACTCGGTGGGTGCTGGGCGCCAGCACGCTTTCTGCCCACCGCGCTTCCGTGTGCACAGCCTGCGGCTGCGGGACAGTGAGCGCTCACGCCGCCGGCTCCGATCGGGGTCTGCGGGGTGTGCAGGGTGTGCGGGCCCAGGACGGTGGACAGCCGCAGAGGAGACCGGAAACGCACGCTCGGGTCCCCGTGCCTCCTGCGGGCTGTGCGGGCGGGCGGCGGGGCCCTCGCTCTGACCTGAGGCCCGCGCCCCGAGATCGGGAGCCGCGGCCGCACACACTGAGCGCCCCCCGCCCCAGAAGACCCACCAGGCTCTCCCCTGCTCTCCCGCAGAAGTACTACGGGCGCAAGTCGCCCATCGGGAGGGACGTGTGCCGCCTGCGGAAGACCTACTACAACGCCCGGCACGAGGCGGCGGCGCAGATCGACGAGATCGTGGGGGAGACGGCGAGCGAGGCCGACAGCAGCGAGACGTCGGTGTCGGAGAAGGAGAGCGCGCACGAGAAGGACGACGACGTGATCCGCTGCGTGTGCGGCCTCCACAAGGACGAAGGCCTCATGATCCAGTGCGACAAGTGCATGGTGAGCCCGCGCTGGCCGGGCCTGCAGACTGGGGAGGCGCCGCTGCGCTCGCCTCGAGGTGCACCGGGGGCCGATCCCCTCCGCGCCCCACACTTTCCCTCGCTGCGCGCCTCTCGGCCCGCGGGGCACCGCACGTCTGTGCAGGACGGGGCTTCCCGCGGAGCCGCCTCCCTCGGGAGCCGAGTGGACGGGGCTTCCAACGGAGGAGCATCCGCGCTGCGCTGCCGGGTTGGGGAGTGGAGCCAGGAGGGGCAGGGTGCGCGGGGCAGTCCCGGGGCTGCAGCCTGGAGAGCATGGGGGGGCGGGGACTCACCCCTTCTGGCACCCGGTCCCTGGGCGTCCGCGGGGCTGGACAAGGGCCTCCACGGTGCTGTGGTGCTCCGCGCTTCTCCACACGTGCCCGGGCGGACCAGGCAGGTACTTGGTTCAGGCGAGCTCCCCTTTCCCCAGTCTTAAACCATTTCTGACTTTGCACTTACCTACTTCTCCCTTAGTTCCTGTTGGACCTCACCCTGTCCTGCTGCTGAATTTTTTTGTTACTTTATTCTTAGCCGCAGAGCCCCCTCCCACCCGCACTCTTCTTCCCACAGGTGTGGCAGCACTGCGACTGCATGGGGGTGACCTCGGACGTGGAACACTACCTGTGCGAGCAGTGTGACCCGAGGCCTGTGGACAGAGTAAGCTCCGTCACCTGCCCTGCTCCTGGGGCACCGCATTTCCCCCGATAAACCACTCAGCCTCTCTGGGCCTTAGTTTCTTACACTCTACACTAGGGTAATAATGCTGCCCTTCCTTTTCCCAAGCATGTGGTCAGAGGGGAAGTACATTACGTAGAGGCCTCTGGAAGGACTGGTGCCGAGCTCACTGTCAGCTCCCCACGCGAGTACACAGGCCGGTCTTAGGCCCACGGGTCAGGAGAGACAGTGGGTTGGGTGACTTGTCCAAGTTGCTAAGCGGGTTTTATCCTGGGTCTGCTGTGTCTGTGCGTGTGGTCTCGGGCAGGTGTTCGCTGTGAAGGGAAGCCTTTGGGGCAGCGCTCCGGGACAGCGGTGTTGGCATTCCGAGCGGACGTTTCTGTGCTCTGAGGGATGCGCTGTGCAAAGTCCGGCGTCCCTGGCCTCCGGGCACTAAATGCTGGTGGCTTCCGTGAGTCCTTGTGACAGTCACTGTCCCGGCTCACACGTGGTCGTGCTCTGCAGGGGTGCAGGAGCAGCCGTACGGTCAGTTTCCTCCGGCTCCTCGGGGCACTTGGCCTGTTGGTCTCGTTCTCCGCCTTCACTTTCCTAGTCCCGCCCCCGTGGCTTCCGTCTGGGTTCATGTGTGTTGTGTTGGCCTGACTGAACAGTAAGTCTCCAATGGTTGCAAGTTCTAGGTTTGAGTTCTTTTCCTCCTGAATGGAGATCAGTAGGCGGGTGTAGTAGTCCCGGCCCTCACCTCCGGCTTTCCCTTCTCACCAGGAGGTACCCATGATTCCTCGGCCCCACTATGCCCAGCCGGGCTGTGTCTACTTCATCTGTTTGCTCCGAGATGACTTGCTGCTTCGTCAAGGTGGGTGCCCACGAGCTGACCCTGCTCCAAGCAGCGGGAGCGTCTGCTCTCTGTGTAGAAGTTACGGTCCCCGCATGACCACTCGTAGCAGTTAAATACAGTTGACCCTTGACCATGCAGGGTTCAGGGGTACCGAGCCCCCCCCCCCGCCCCACCCTGGATGCAGTCAGAAATCCACATACAACTTTTGACTCTCCAAAAACTCAACTGCTAATAGCCTAATGTTGACCAGAGCCTTGCTGGCATTATAAATAGTCGATTTTCACATATTCTGTATGTTACATGTATTGATATATTGGATGCTTATGACGGAGTAAGCTAGAGAAAAGGAAGTATTAAGAAAATCATAAGGTTTTTTACATTACACCCACAGTGCTGTGCTGCACTCATTAAAAAAAAAGTGCATGTAACTTGAGCCGTGCAGCTCAAACCCACGTCATTCAAGGCTTGGCAGTATTGGTCTGCTATCCTTCAGTCCTTGGGCTTCACACGTTTTCCCCTCCCCCACATAAAACTAATTCAGAGAGACCAGGGTGTCAATAAGCTAAGTTTAGGACTGAGAAAAACTTTTGCAGGATTCCAGGAGATGGAGGACCTCCCTCGTGCCCTCCCCATAGTCCGAAACTGACGAGCATCGCCCTTACACCGCCCGTGGTAGCTCTCTGTGTCTGTCGTTTTAGACCTTAAGCCCTTCCCTGTAGATTGAGTTCACTCAGGCATCATTTAACGTGTCCTGTGCCTCCCTAGGCGACTGCGTGTACCTGATGCGGGACAGCCGGCGCACACCTGATGGCCACCCAGTTCGCCAGTCCTACCGACTATTGTCGCACATTAACCGAGACAAACTGGACATCTTCCGCATTGAGAAGCTTTGGAAGAATGAAAAGTACGTGTTGAGGTCCTCTCTCTTCCCCCAGCTCTGCCCTGCCAGCGCCGAGCCGAGTATGGCCGAGGATCTCGCCAGTCAACTAAACCTCTCTCTTTCTTCCTTAGAGAGGAACGGTTTGCCTTTGGGCACCACTACTTCCGCCCCCACGAGACCCACCACTCTCCGTCCCGCCGCTTCTATCACAACGAGCTATTCCGGGTGCCACTCTACGAGATCATTCCTTTGGAGGCTGTGGTGGGGACCTGCTGTGTCCTGGACCTTTATACTTACTGTAAAGGTAGGTAACCTGAGCTGCTAGAGAAATGATCTCCTGCCCCCTATCCCTTCCATCTGCTCCCGTCTTCTGTCTCTGATAAGAGCTTGTCCCAGGCTAGCCGTGAAGCTTCAAAGAGCTATGTTTTCTCTTTCTTTTAGCTAGCACTTGGTGCTCATTTAATAAAGGTTTTCTTTTTCTTTTTTTTTCTTGATACTCAGTAAACATTAATTTCCCTTTGTTTTTAACTTAGTTCACATTTCTTAATAACGTCTGCTCCGCGTCCTAGTAGCGTCGTCACAAGGCACACTCTTCCAGCAGCCCATTCCAGAACCCCAAAGGCCGTCATCAACTCTGGACATGAAACAAACCCAAAAAGCACACTAGCTTTTTAAGCTCCGTGGTCACTGGCGTAGGCTGTGGAGTGCATCTGTTCTCAGACTCCAGCCCCACCACTTTTTACCGGTGTCCCTGGGCCGCTGGCAGGAGCGATTGGTGCCTATCATGGTGAGAAGCAGCTCACCTTCTCTGTTGTAGCACATGGTCCAGAAGGATACGTACTCCATTCAAGCATCAGCCGCCTGGGGCTCCATCATCCTGGGGACTCCATCCCTTGGTTATAAAGTCCTCATTTCCAGATGTGCCCCCTCATTCGTCCTGCCTTTGCTCTCTCCTGGCGTCCGCACGCTGTGCTCTGTGTCCCTCAGATTGCTGCAGCACTGGGGTGAGCTGCCTGTCTGGTCCCCCCCGCGGCCCACCCTTACACTCAGAGATACACACACCACTGCTCGCCTCCACTTCTAGCACTGCTGTCTGAGGACTCTGCTTTCTTCTGCAGTCACCACATGCCTCTCCGCGTCCCTCCCAGTGGTGCAGACTCCTCTCTGGGCAGCTCAGGCTTAAGGTGAAGGAGGGAGGGCAGGAGGGTTCTCTAACAGTATTTGAACTCCTAGGGAGACCCAAAGGAGTGAAGGAGCAAGACGTGTACATCTGTGACTACCGGCTGGACAAGTCCGCGCACCTGTTCTACAAGATCCACCGGAATCGCTACCCTGTCTGCACCAAGCCCTATGCCTTCGACCACTTCCCCAAGAAGCTCACTCCCAAAAGAGATTTCTCCGTAAGTCTCGTCCTCCTACCTGTCGTACAAGGGCAATATCGTTCCC
Organism: Mustela nigripes; assembly: GCF_022355385.1. Taxonomy (NCBI): domain Eukaryota; kingdom Metazoa; phylum Chordata; class Mammalia; order Carnivora; family Mustelidae; genus Mustela; species Mustela nigripes. The sequence goes on from NC_081566.1 coordinate 66,064,444, forward strand.
ACGGGGAATTCCTAGGGTTGGAACCTTCAGGCTCTCCGCTACTTCATCCTGTTAGTCCATCCCGAACTGTAGGAATCGGTCTCTAGTTACTAGGATTTTTCTCTTTGTCTTTCTCTCTCTCTTTTTTTTTAAGTAGGCTCCATGCCTAGCATGGAGCCCGACACAGGCCTTGAACTGGTGACCCAGAGATCAAAGACCTGAGCTGAGATCAAGAGTCAGACGCCCAACTGACTCGTCCACCAAGTGCCCCTGTTTGGGATTTTTAAACAGCAAACATACATTTATTCTGCATTTCCCGGCACGTACATACGCTTGCTCGGCGTCTCTCGGTGCGCCCACACATCTGTTCGGCATTTTCTGACGCGCGCACACACCTGTTCTGCACTCCCCGGCACGGGCTGATTCTCAGCGAGTCGTCAGTGTCCGCATTATCGCCAGGATTTCTTCGCTCGTCTCTCCCCGCTTCACTGGCTTGGCCCTTAAGCTCATGTAGTTTTTAAAGATGTTATTTATTTATTTGACAGAGAGACACAGCGAGAGAGGGAGCACACGCAGGGGGAGCAGGAGAGGGAGAAGCAGGCTCCCCACAGAGCAGGGACCCTGGATCATGACCCAAGCCAAAGGCAGACACGTAACGACGGAGCCACCAGGCGCCCCTTAGTGTAGTATTTTGTTGAGTTTTCATATCCATAATTTTAAGCAAGCGAGCCGAGAGAATAGCAAGAACCCTGAGAAAACTTTGGTGAAAATAGTTCAGGGCTTTTCCCATGTATCTCTGCACTTAAAATGTAAGACACCATCTTTATATAAAATGTGAAAAGTACAGAGGCATTAAGAAAAAATTGTATGTCATCCCACGACACAGAACACAGCTGCTGGTATGTCACCCCACGACACAGAACACAGCCGCTGGTATGTCATCCCACTACACAGAACACAGCCGCTGGTAACAGTTTCATTTCTTGCCTTTTTCATATGCTTTCTCTTTAAATTGTTGTGAACATAGTGCTCCAGTCCTGTGCCATTCATCGGTCCGCAAAGGCTTTGGACGTCCGTCCATCCTTCAGTGCATTTGCTGTCCTGAAACTCTGGACTGAGCTACTCGTCCTTGACTCTGCTTTTTGTGGGCTTCTCAAAACTTGGGGCCGTCTTGCACTCTGTTCTTAACGTGTTAAGAATGTTAAGAACCCTAGAATGTTAAGAAACCATCTAACCGGAAAGAAACTCTATGTCCATTTCCCCCTATTGTTTTCGGATTTCTCTAAACAGTACTTACGGCATGTTCTCCCCACCCACCACCAAGCCCTGCCTCTCCTCTGGACTCCTTTGGTCTCGCTCAGGCAACAGCTCTCAGGTCAGCCTCGAAGCCCCAGCCTGAACTACTCGGGCGTTAGGATGGGGCGGACGGGACTGGGAGCCCGTCCCCCTCACCATGGTCACAGGCGGGCAGGACACCGCACCCACTGTGGCCTTACGGACTGACAGAAGGACTGACCTTCCGCCCTTAAAACACAGCCACCCAGCTCGGACAGGCTCTGCCCTGTGTTTGCTTTCCTTCGTCCCCTCCCTGTCCCGTTCCCAGCCCGCCTGAGCCGGCCCCGCAGCAAACTCAACGTCCCCCTCCTGTCCTGTTCCCCGCCCGCCTGAGCCAGCCCCGCAGCAAACTCAACGCTTTCCCTTTCTTTGCAGCCTCATTACGTCCCAGACAACTACAAGAGGAACGGAGGGCGGTGAGTGCGCGGGGGGCGCGGGGAGAGCCCTTATGGGGGGGTGGGCGGCGACTTGAGTGTTGCAAGAGCAGCAGCACGGACCACCCGGCCCCCCGAGAACTGGGGACTCTGACAGTGACCTGTAGAGCCGGCAGCGGCTCGGAAGCCCTGGGTGTCGGAGGCCTGGGCCGTGACGGAGCTTGAGTCGGGCGTGGGGAGGGAGACTCACAGGGAGCAGGAGGAGGACATGAACGCTCTGGAACGGAACTCTAGACCGGTGCAGAGCAGTCTCCTTCTCGAAGGTTTCTGTAAGCTTGTCCCATCACCTCGAGGCGTGTCCGTTCTTGGGGCCTCCGCCGAGGACCTGCTGTCCTGTAGCTGCTCAGGGCAGAGCGTTCGCCGAGCGTGGTGGCCGTGGAGCTTCCACTTGTGCTGGTTTTGACCGGAGAGTCTTGTTCTCAGAGAAGGAGAGTGAAGGCTTCCCTTCGATTTCGTTCGTTTCCTCTGCTTCCTTCCGCGGTGGGTGGGGCCATGAGGACAGTCGGGAAAGGCGGACGCCCCATGCGGACGGTCCCTGTGGTGGGACTGCAGGCGTCACAGGGTCGCGTCGTACTTCTCTGCCAGCTGGCAGCTTGACCAGCTCCGCGGTGGTGCATGCTTCCCTGAAGGACGGAAAATGGACTTTTATAATTAGAAAGTACATTTCAGAAAAAGGCCGTGACTTGTGCATAATGATGGCCAGAGCCGAGGCTTCGAAGAGCTCGCTGGGGATCTCGAGCCAGCCGGAGGCCCCTCCCCTCCCCTGCACGGCCTTCGTCAAAATTCCCACATCCCTCTGGCAGGTCGTCCTGGAAGTCCGAGCGCCCAAAGGCCCCCCTGAAAGGCCTGAGCCAGGAGGACGACGCTCTGCCCCTGATCGAAGAGGTCCTGGCCAGCCAGGAGCAAGCCGCCGGCCGGATGCCCAGCCTGGAGCCGCCAGAGCGGGAGGGGGCCGAGGAGCCGGAGGAGAGGGGCCGGGACCCCCCGCCCGCACGTGCCCCTGAGGAACGAAGGCACAGCCAGCGGGAGCGGCTCAACCAGATCTTACTCAATCTCCTTGAAAAAATCCCCGGGAAAAACGGTAAGACCGAATCGGGCTCGCGTCCGGGTGTAATTGAAAGGGGAGATTAGGAAGGAAGGAAGGAAAAAGAACAAGTTGCCACCCCTCGCCCAGGACGGCGAGTGTTCTGCGAAAACGTCCCGGTTCTCTGGTGGGCCCCGCGCCCGCTTCTCCCTGGAGGGGGACTGAGTGGCGGGAGCTCACCCCCCCCCCCCCCCCCCCCCGCCCCCCGGAGCTGTCTCTCCTGAGGCTGGAGGCAGGCCCCAGGTGCCCAGAGGTCGGAACAGGCGTCACCGGACTCCTGTGACCTCCTTAGAGCTCAGACCCGGAGCGAGGAGCGGGAGGGGTGGTCGCTGAGCCTCCCTGGTTCCGTTCGCAGCCATCGACGTGACCTACTTGCTGGAGGAAGGGTCGGGCCGGAAGCTGCGGAGACGCACTTTGTTCATCCCGGAAAACAGCTTTCGGAAGTGAGCGGCGCAGCGGCTGAGCGTCCGCCGCCGGTGGAGCGCCCAGTCCTGCCTCTGGGCCTCGGAGCGCGGCCGGGGCGGGCGGGGCCGCGTGGCTGCGTCGCTGGCGTTAGGTACTTCACACACCGTGGAGCTACACACACCGTGGAGCTAGCGGAGAGGAAGGGGGTCTGTCTAAGCAGCGCGCTCCACTCGGGCTCCTCTCCACCGCTTCCCCCAGCGGGTTTGTGACGGGACGAGGACCGGGCACACGGGGGTGACCGGAGCCTCGTGGAACTTGACAACACTCGCTCCTGCCCCCAGGCTGGGTCTTTCCGTGTCACCGAGCTGCTTCCTCTGCCCAGGGGTCCCGCCCCGTCCAGCGGGAGGGGACCCCCCCTTCTCGGGGGGCTCCAGGAGCTACCCCCAGAGACCTCAGACAGAAGCGGCAGCTGGGGCCTCTTTCCAGACAGATCCTCGCCCGGGAGAGTCTCTTCTTTCTTGCCCAGTCAGGTCAGAGTAAGACGCGAACCGCCGAGTCCAAGCACTTGCGCCCTCCGCGCTTCTCCCTGCCTCTCCCCCCGGAATGTGATCGTGGGTCAGGGAAGGCCCCCATGGGGTCAGAGGGCACAGGACTTGCGGTCGTGGTTTTTGTTTTAACCTTCATAACCTGCCAGACCTGGTTTTTTCTAACAAGAAGGCCAGGCCCCTGCGGTACCCGGCTGCACCCGCGCTGTGGCCGCGTGTGTCTGCCGGGCCCCAGGGACGGAGACGCGTCTCAGAACAGACTCAGTGTAGAGCCTCCGTAGAAGCGACCCCCAGCCTCCCCCGAGTCAGTCCACAGACGCCGACAGTGTTCGCCGGTCAGAGTGTCTGTCGTGAGTGCGCAGCATCAGCTCAAAACACTACTCTCGCTTCCTCCGTCACACGGTTTCCAGTGTCCCGCTCTTAGAGACAGGGCTCGCCCCCCACGTCCCATGTCCTCCACCCCCTGGTGACGGCAGCAGGAGGGACATCATGATGTCTCCTTCCTTCCCCTTCTCTTGGCCAGAAGTTACCAGACAATACTGTCTCTTTAAAAATAAAATTTAAAAAGCTTTGCTTTGTTGTCTTCTCAGACATACATATGCATATACGTTTTAGATGTTCTTATAAGAGAAAAGATGGATTTTTAAATGTGCCAAGTTGTGTGTGTATATATGTCCGTACGGATGTGTGTGTGTGTGTGTGTGTGTCTGCTGCGCGACTCGGGAGCAGTAGAGCAGGACGCACGGCCCCACCGTTCTCGAAACCCGGACCAATGCTGTCCTCACTGTACATTTCCCCGTGATGCCGACGCTCTGACTTGTTTAGGTAGAAACACGGACACCTTCCATTCCATTGAATCTTTGTTTCTTTTTCTCCTTTCTGTGTCGATCTTGAGGGAAGAAAAACAAACAAAAGAGACAGGGGATGCCAAAGATCCCCTCGAGCAGAGAAAAAACAGAATAAATATTTTATTAAAGAAAAAAGAGAATTAAGAAAATAGTTTGGAGTATTTTCTTACTGTAGAGAAGCACTGTACATTACGACGAGACCTGGGTATGAGATAACGCACGTGCGGAGCCGGACCGTCGCATGCCACGCCACGCCACGCCACGCCACGCAACGTTTAAGTGGTTTCCTTTGGTTTTCATCGCAGGGAGCTGGGGGAGGGAGGTGGGAGATAGGGCACTTTGGGGGTCTCCTTTTAGTCAAAAAGCAGGAAAATGACAAGAAAGAGATTAAAATTCAATATTTCCTTGAATAGTGTTAAACACTAAAATTTTAAAAAAGGCAAAAAAAGAAAAAAACTTTGTAAAATGTGAGAACAGAAGCAAAAGACACTACGCTCTGTCATTTTATCTTTCTTTTGTTGAAAGACTAAAAACTGAAATGTTTTTTAGACAATCAAATGTTAGGTAAGTGCAAAAACTTGTTTTTTCTTACTGGTGTAGAAATTAATGCCTTTTTTTATTTTTCGGTTATTTTATAATAATGAAATAAAAAGAACCCCCCAGCTGCCGGGTGGGTTTCGGTGTTTGCAACGCGGGGCAAGGCACTACACCACTGCGAATAGATACAGTTAGTCTGCATGTCTGTAGGCTGTGTGATTGCGGAAAACATAAATGCTGCTAATATATTTCCTTTTTACAAAAGCATATCTAAATAGATGATTGTTTTGATGTTAATCTTTGTAAATTATGTATTACCGATTTTAACATTGGATGTGATTGCATAAAAAGCTTGCATCTCAATCCTTGAAAGTCTAGTATTAAATGGAAACACTTTTCCTAACAACAGAGTGGTGAGCCTGCTGGTTTTTTACCCCCTCCCTGTCCTCCACGTCTCTTCCGGGGTCTCCTTCCTCCGTCCTGTTTCCAGAATGGTCTTTTCACCACCGCGCCGCCAGCGTCAGCCCTAAGCCAACCGCCCCGCAGACTATCACCGCGCACGGACGCGCGCACACACACGCACGCACACGCGCACACGCACCTGCTGGTACTCATGAGCCAGCCCCAGGCTTGGGGACAGTTACTGCAGGCCGCTGTGTCCCACCGTTGCCATAGTAAGCAGCTTCCATAAATGCTCATCCACTCACATTCACAGCAGCCCTTTCAGGAAGGTACCGAAACCCGACTCTTTCGTAAGATTTTATTTATTTACTTGACAGAGAAATCACAAGTAGGTGGGGGGAGGGGGGAGGAAGCAGGCTCCCCACCGAGCAGAGGGCCCAACGCGGGGCTCCATCCCAGGACCCTGAGATCAGGACCCGAGCTGAAGGCAGAGGCTTAACCCACGGAGCCACCCAGGCGGCCCCCAACCCGATCTGCAGCAACCCAGGTGACGTCGCTTGCCCGGGCCTCCAGCTCGTTAGATCACCTCGGGATAGCCCTGCGGTTACTACTTCCATTTCGTAGAAATGAAAACAGTGTCGCGACTTCCCAGAGGTCACCCAGTAACCAGTGCTGGACTCAGAATTCCAAAACCTTCATGTTCATCTGCAAACAGAAAAGTGTCAGAAATAGCCCATGTGGCCCTCCTAAGGAAGACAGACTCAATCCTGCCGGCAAGTGCAGGGCCCAGCGGGCTCAGCCCAGGCCGCGCGGTGGTTTGGGATCTGCAAGCCAGTCCACGCGTCACCTCACATCAGTGAGAGAAGGACCACAGCGTTTCGGCGCAACGAACATTCGACAACGTACAACGTTCTTTTATCCCCGATAAAAACCCTTCGAACAAAGCACGCTGCCAGGGAACACACCTCAGCATGACTGAGGCCACATACAAGAACCGCAGCTGCCACAACACCCGCTGGTGGAAAGGTGAGCGGCTTCCCCCGAGCTCGGGAACGGGACGGGGGTGTCGCTCTCCCCGCTTTGATCTGACGCAGTCCTGGAAGCCCCCAGCCGGGAGCCATCAGGGAAAAGCCGCGCCTGCCGCCGAACGCCGCGCGAATTGCAAAGGCAGACGTGAGACGTGCCGCACCTCCGGATGGCACGATGCTGCACACACGACACCCCAGCGGCCGCCAGGAAACTGCAGAAGCGACGGGTGATCTCGGGGGCGCTGCAGGACGCAGGACGTCCGGAAACCGCAGCATCGCTACCGGCCGGCGACGAAGCCTCGGGTAGAGAAATTAAGAACCCCCCCCCATCCCGTGCACCAGAAACAATCACACACCCAGGAATGAACTTGACAAAGGAGGCGAAGGACCCGTACCCGAAAACGGTACTGACGGCGGACAGTGCAGACGGCGCCCACACACAGAAGACGACCCGGGGCTCGTGGACCGAGGACGACTGCGGCGAAAATGTCCGAACTCGGGGCGTCTGGGGGGCGCCGCCCGTCAAGCGTCCAGCCCTCGGCTTCGGCCCAGGCCATGATCTCCAGGTCGTGAGACGGAGCCCTGCGCCAGGCTCTCTCCGGCCACCGCCCCCTGTGCCCACTCTCTCCCGCAAGTCAACGCAAGCTCACATAAAAACTTAAAACCGTCCGCACTGCCCAAAGCCAACCATGGATTCAATGCCATCCCTGTCAAAATGCCAACAACGTTTTTCACAGAACGAAATCCTAAAACCTGTGGGGAAGCGCAGAAGACCGAGGACCCAGAGCAATCTTGGAAAAGATAGTCAAGATCGGAAGTTGCGACAACTCCGGATTCCAGGTCCTTCCGGATTCCAGGTCCTACCGGAGCTGCGGCCGTCCCAACAGTGGTTGGCACAGGACAGAGTAGAGAGCCCGGAGCTGGACCTACAACCAACGGCTATTATTCTGGGGCTCAGGAGGCGAGAACGCGCAGCGGGAACACACAAGCCTCCCCGGGCGGCGAGCGAAACCGGCCGCCGAGCGCAGCCCAAGTCGGAGCGCGCTGGGCCCCCGCAGCGGGAGACGCGGGAACTGAAGCCGGAAACATCCGAGAAAAGAGCGCCAGGCTCTGTCGCCAGCCACGGCGACGTCTTCCCGGTCTCCTGAGGCAAGAGAAACAAAAGCAAAACTAAACTCTTGTTACTGCATCAAAATAAGCTTCTGGGGCGCCTGGGTGGCTCGGGGTTAAGCCTCTGCCTTCAGCTCAGATCATCATCTCAGAGTCCTGGGATCAAGCCCCACGTTGGGCTCTCTGCTCAGCGGGGAGCCTGCTTCCCCCCTCTCTGCCTGCTTGTGATCTCTGTCAAACAAATAAAAAAATCTTTAAAAAGGGGCGCCTGGGTGGCTCAGTGGGTTAAGCCGCTGCCTTGGGCTCAGGTCATGATCTCAGGGTCCTGGAATCGAGCCCCACGTTGGGCTCTGCTCAGCAGGGAGCCTACTTCCCCCCTCTCTGCCTGCCTCTCTGCCTGCTTGTGATCTCTGTCTGTCAAACAAAAAAATTAAAAAAAAAAAATTAAAAGTCAACTGACAGAATAGAAGGTATTTGCAAATGACACATCCAATAAACGGTTAGTATCCAAAATACATAAAGAACATCAAAAGATAATAATTAAAGCTAGTAGAGGACACAAACAGACATCTCAAAGAAGACCTCCCAGTGGCCAACGTGAAAACACGCTCAGGATCGCCCCGCTCCGCATCCGGGAAACGCAAATCAAAAACCACAAGGACCGGCTGCCTCACAGCTGCCGGCATGGCCAAAACCAAAACCACATGGACCAGCAAGTGCTGGTGAGGACGCGGGGAGCAGCCCCTGGGCGCTGCTGTTGGGAACGCGGCGAGCACAGCTACTGAGGAAAATAGCGTGGAGGTTCCTCAAAAATTCAAAACTAGAATTACCATCGGATCCAGGAATGCCACTATCGGAGACTTACCCAAAGGACGGGGAACACTCATTCGAAAAGATGCGCACACCCCTGTGTGTTTTATTCTTTTAAGATGTTCTCACGCGTGCTGTGCCGACCGGGCCCCGGGCGCCCTCGTGCGCACCTGTGACCGCACTCGCAGCAGCTGCACCCAGAGAGCAGGCAAGTGTCCCTGGTCAGATGAACGACACACACGACAGAACCCTACTCCTGCAAAACCTGAATGAACTCTGGCCGCGTGCAACAGCATGGCCGGAACCGGAGGGTATGATGGTAAGAGACATACGTCAGAGAGAAATGCCGTGATTTTGCCCACATGCGAATTTAAGAAATGAAGGAAATTTAAAAGGAGAGAAACCCCAAAACAGACCCTTGTGTTAGAAGGGGGGTGGGGAGCGATGGGGGTAAGAGGTGGAGCAGAGTAATGTGCAGAGTTAACGAACCACTGCACCGCACGGCAGAAACTAACATAGCTCTGTATGTTACCTTTGCCGGAATTTCCATTTTTAATCTAGTTTTTAAAAAATAGAGTTGCCTGGGGCTTCTGGGAGGCTTGATGGGTTAAGCATCTGCCTTCAGCTCAGGTCATGATCCTGGGATCATGCTCCCTGGGATCGAGCCCCACATCGGGCTCCTTGCTCAGTGGGGAGCCTGCTTCCCCCTCGGCCTGCTGGCCCCCACTTGTGCTCTCTCTCTGACAAAATCATTTTTTTCTAAGATTTTATTTATTTGACAGAGAAAGCAAGAGAGCACAAGCAGGCAGCGCAGCAGAGGGAGAAGAAGAAGCAGGCTCCCCACTGAGCAGGGAGCCCGATGTGGGGCTCCATCCCCAAACCCCAGGATCACAACCTGAGCCAACTGAGCCACCCAGGCACCCCCAAATAAAATCTTTAAACAGAAAAAAATCACAGTTGGCTGCAAGAGCCAGATGTCTGTCGGGCAGGCGGTGCCACGGGCGCAGAAACAGCACACGGCCCTGCTTCCTGAGCTCTTCAGCCTTGATCACGTAAGCACTGCTCCCACTACGGCTGTTCCAGACAACACGGGCGAGTGACAGCACAGAGCGGGCGCACTCACATCTGCGCCACTTCCTGACGCTCCGCAAAGCCTGTGCGGCTCACTGCGTGTGCAAGCCTGAGTGAGACCGGCAGCCGTGACGACAAAACACTGCCGGGTCCCAGCAACACTCCAGCACGACTGTTCCGAGTTACCAGGGGGACCCTCTCCCCATCAGAGCCAGCGTATGGGGACAGGAGTCAGGCAGGGCAGAACTGGGTCCTGGAAACCGGACGCTGTGACAGCCCCCACGGGAATCACCAGTCCCTGTGCACGTCCTACTGTGAGAAACACTGCTCCCCACATCAAAGTCATGTTCGCTGTTTTATAATTTCATGAGAAAAATAGAAAAAGAAGAAAGAAAAAGAAAATAGAGAGGCTGCGTGACCTTGAGTGCTCCGACTCCTAAGGCTGCAGCTGGCGGCTCCGGGGGCCGAGTGCGACAGGACAGCCGTCTTGCCAAAGTGCCCTGAGGAGTCAGGTCTCCCGAGACGGCCAGCGAGGAGCCCAGCTGGGGAAGGAGTAGGGGCAGCAAGAGGCGGCGCCTGAGGACAGCTCCCTGCCCTTCTGTCGCCAGTCTCTTATCACCTTGACACAAGCTCCCACCGCTGGAGGAAACTGTCCAGGGTCCTTCCCCCGTGTCCCCTGCCTGGTTCTGTCTCCCAGGCCTCCCGGGAGCTCTCCTGCAGGCAGTCAGGGCCAGCACCCCCGGCCCCTCGAGCTCTGCCCGCTGTCCCCACCGGACTGAGACGCAGCTGCTTCCACCTGAGCACCGCAGGCCCCTTCGTGTGCCTTCGGAAGCTGCGTCGCTGCACAGTGGAGACATCAGAAAGATCATTTCTGTTACCCTTTAATCCCTCCCAGTGCCTCTGATAGGGTTCTTGGGAGCAGAGGGGCAAGGCCTGCACCTCCCCGCACCCCTACTTCCTCCAGCTCCCGCCAAACAAGGCAAGGGAGCAGCAGGGCAGGAGGCAGGCTAGGAAGCGGGCCTCTCCCCTCCCGCAGCCCCGGTCCCAACAGCCAGTGACACACACATGTTCTTCTCCCACACTTTATTGGGACAAAGGAGGGGGCAGACCAACACCACAGCCCCGGCCACCGTGGGGGGGGCCGCACTTCAGCACCTGGCGCAGCTGAAGCACATGATAAATACAGGCGAGGTGGGCGGCGCGTGGGGGGGATCCGCACGCAGGAAGGACACTCGAGAACCTTCCTGTCTGGGGCGGAGGCGCAGGTGGCACTGGCGCAGTCCACTCGCAGAGGAACGGGGCAGGGGCGCGGTTTCCACGGTGCAGGCGGGAAGGGAGACATTTCCTTGTGCAGGAGGGAAGGAGGAGAGAGACGCAGAGAAACTCCTTCTCACGTGTCCAGGAGAGCAGAGTTCACTCACACGTGGCACGAGAGGGAGAGGGAGACTGATGTCGCCCCCGCAGAGCTGGCCGTGGGGGGGGGGGGGGGCTCATTCCGCTGCCACCGGGGTGCACAGGTCCGTGGGCCGCGAGCGGTCGGTTCCCGGGGCGCAGGAGGGAGAGGCGGTCGGGCCAGGGGCTCGGCCTAGAGGACGAGAGACGTGTACCCCACGGGCACCAGCCCCTCGGCGCCGTCCCGCCCGCAGCGGAGCCAGTCCTCGTCCACCGTGGCCACCACTCGCAGCACCTCCCCGCGCCGGAAGCTGAGCTGGTCCGGTCCCGCGGCCGCGTGGTCACAGAGCGCGCGCACCGCCCTGCGGGGAGCCAGAGGGGCACCAGCTGTCCCGGGGCGCCTGGCCCACTGCCGGGGCCCACGCATCAGCGGGGGGGGGGGGCGCGGCCACTTATCTGACGCCACCCGCACTCCCTGGGGCTTCAAATCCATCCCCAGCAAACGAGGCGCCTTATCGGAACCGCCCAGGCAGGCCTCCTGGGGGCCCGGGGCGGGG